>NC_044302.2:57962256-58251853 GCF_004027225.2 Strigops habroptila | reverse complement strand
CAAAGATTGCTGAGCACCCCTCAGAGAAGATAATCTCCAATAAGAGCAAGGCAGTCCCCATCAGGACAATGTCATAAATGCTATCAAAGATCAAATGTTGCTTCTTATTAAAGAGATGTCAGGAGCAGAAGAGAAGCCAAAGTCAAACAAAAACAATCTCAAATTAAAATGTGTTGCACTTCACCCTCAAGCTCACTCAATACTGGCAGATTTCCAAGAAGAATGAATTCCAGGAGGAGAGCTTTTAATTTAAAGAAGTCTGTACTCGTTTAGCAACTGATCTTTTAGAAGCTTAAAATTAGTTACTGTCACAGTGGTGCATCTTCTGGACCTTAAAAGTAAGTGGGTTTTTGCTTCTGATCCTCCCTAAATTCACCCTGATAAAATTTAGCATTTATATTCAAAACTTTGCTGAATTAGGAACCCAGGAAAGCACCTGAACAAAACCAAAACAAAACGAAAACTTTTGGCCCATTTGGTTTTGTTCTTTAAAAAAGTCAAGAACATCAAATAAAAAACCCAAGTGTTACCTTTAATTTCTTATTTAGCTTGCAGCAGTATCTGTAGACCATTGCCAGATTGAGTGGTCCAAAGTCTGCATAGAAGCTGGCAGGAGAAAGAGGAAAAATTGTAGTGACCTCTGTAAATGCCCTTTTTTTCTTACATCAGATGAACAAAGCAAGGAGTAATAATACATATGTGATGTGCGTCACTCTAAAACCAAGAATGCCTTCTTGCAAACATACTATTCTGTTGGAGGAAACAGTTTTGTCATGTCTAAATAGGAACTAAAACTTTGTTTTCCACACACCACCACTCGAAACCAAACCAGCATACTCGAGGTTTGAAAAATTCTTCATACTGTATCACCCTGTGACACCAGTTTAGAAACTCTATTTTAAAAGCAACCCAAAAACTTTATTTTAAAAGAAGGCAATTATATTGCTCAAGAAAAGTGAATGCTGAGAATAAAGACTGAATAGTACTTTCAAAAACAGTAAGCACGCCCTTGGTCAAAAATATTTGAAGAATTAGCAGCATTCCAGATCACATACAGAGGCATACACTGTTCACTACAGGGGAAATAATATATCCATTGTCAGCTCATAAAGGCTTGAGTTGATTTTGCCAGTTTTTTCTCTTATTCTAGAAAGTTTAGACATTCCACTTAAAGCAACCAAAGACAACCCCTTCAGCTTGGCAGTTCAGTGCGCACTTCTGAATACATATTGTTGTACCATGTTCCTGTGTCTTCTAACAAGAACGGGTACAATGAAAGCTTCTGCTTTGAAGAGATTTTGAAGAAATCCTGATGGGAAGCCAAGAAGCCATTCTAAGCATATAAATCATCATGGCAGATAAGTCTGAGAGGACCAAACTCGTGTAATTAGTTCTGTAATGGGAATGGTATGTTTCTCTCAGCTACATTTAAAAACAGAATGTCAATTAGACTGGTTCCTCATTGCTGTTGTTCTGACTAATTTATTTCTGTAAAAAACTATGGGGGCAAAAAAGGTCTGTACTTACTTCTCATATACAAATTCATCATCTATGCAGAAATAATGGGTATTTGCAGCTCCACTCTTTGGTTTTCGGCAGAGAATTGCAAAATAAAGGCGATCTGAAATGCAAGAAAAATGTAATGCTTTTATAAACATCACACTTTTCTGCTGAAAGTCTGAAGTACTACCTGTCAAGAGAATGGTTTAAAACGGTTTAAAATGCACCAAACCTTCTTTTAAGTATTACTGAACTAGATATTATTATTTCTTTAGTGTTAAGCAAAAGGTACACCAAGATTGAGGCTTTTTGCTCAGTAGTGTTCCTGTAATCCACAGCTCTTTAGTGTTCTTTCCCAAAGTGCTCCCAGGAAAGCTCCCTGTTTGACAACTTTAATACAGCAGGAGCCTGACTTGCACCCATGCACACAGCAGAGACCCACCTCCTTTTGACGACAGACCCCACCTGTTGCACTCCAAATACCAACACACACACAGCCCCAACTAAGCCACAAATGCCTCAGCACTTCACCTACAATAAACTAAACAATGAAGGGTGCTTGTCCCAAGACAGGTACTTCCCACCTTCCTGTAAAACACTGATTTTGATGGTAGTGGCGTGCAATTAAAGCTGCAGGTGACAGATGCTGGAGGGATGTGAGGGAGCAAAGCACCAGCCCGCTGCTGCCCATGGGAGCACCACCTGGACATCCCCATCTGCATCCTAATCCACATCCCCACCCCAGCCACCCCTTCAAAGCCTGCCTGCACACAAGGCAGGAGACACCTTGTGCTTGCCCTGGCTTTCTCTAAGCTCAGGGGGAAAAAAAAAATGCCAAGGGTATTCACATAGGTATAAATTATTTTTATGGAGAGGGGAGTGAACTTTAGACACTGACTGTGCCGCTGCTGCTGTAAATTGCTGTGCTTGCGGTAATTGGTCAATAAAAATTGAGGCCTTGCAGCACCACAGCAATACTTCTCTTCCTCCTGTGGCAAAAATACCATTATAAAATACTTGGATTAGAATTCAAACCTAGAAGATTTAAGATTTTGTAAACAAGTTGCCTGGCACAGATATATTACTTAAATATCAGAACAGATCACCTCCATATAAACTTATTATTTCAAAGCCTAGCTTGTGATAAACTGTACCTCCTTTCTCAGAAAGCAGAGGGAGAAAAAAAATTATCACTTTATGCTTCAAAACAAAATATGCCATGACTAGCATTTGCAAACCATTACTTGTACCTTGAAAATACACAGTAAAGTATGCCACAACAGGAGTCCCCATGTCTGCATTTGAACACTCACACGGCCAGTGCTCTCCCACGTATGGCAGTATCCTGGGGGGGTGAAGGCAGGCAACACCATCAAAAAGTGTACATTTGCTAAATGTACATTTCAGTAGAACAGCAACCTGATGTGAACGGTTTCGCTTAAACATTTACAGGTCAGGTGCAACCAGTGGGATGGTACAGTAACTCTTAAGGAAGTCAGGCACCTCCTTCCTCACTCTCAGCAGAAGCAAGACGCCAAACTTGCTTACCTAATTTCTAACAGTCCCATCTCGTAAGCACAGCAGCTGCAGTACTAGCTAGGAAGTGCTTTACCTGCTTAAGAACTTCTGTACCTCCCAGCATTTACCAAAGCACCTTCTGAAAAAGAGCCAAAGGATAAAATTTAGAGTAATGCTGTGTGTTTTTAAGAAGTTACTAAACTGGCCCACAAAGCAAAATACATGTGGAGAAGAAAGTGCACTGATACCCCAGCTGGATGCAAAATAATCTATGGGGAAAATGCTTCACAGTGAGGCACTTCTGGGAAAGTGTTTAGGCCAACACTTTGGGGTGGAGGGAGCCCCAGCTTCCCACACCTCCCCTTCAACTGTCCCCACCGTTGTGTTACTCCCTGTGCTGTCAAGGTGGATTTGTGTGAATCAGAAACTGTAACAGATATCCTAGCACAGTATCAAAAAAATATGCAAACAAACAAAACAAAACAAAAAACCAAACCTCTTCCCACCTAAAACCTCTAACAAACAAACCAAACCCTAAAAAACCCCAACCAAACCAACCAACCAAACAAAAAACACCAAAAAAAAAACCAACTTACTTCTCTCTGCCCTGAGAATCAGAGCTAACATTGCCGGGGAGAAGAGGAATGAAGGCAAAGGAGGAAGCAGAAAGGAGAACTGAGAGGATATAATATCTGGGGATTGTGTTTAAATTGGCATTGCTAGATTAAACACGTCACACTACAGCCCCAAGCTATAATTTCACACCACTTCTAAACTGATTTAATGGCTAGCTGCCACCAGGTTCCTCACAACTCAAGTTTTCTCTGAGTTCGCCCACCGAACCAGCCTACTGGGGGTTAACAGTGGGAATACACCGCCAGAATTCTTCCCTCTATGGCATCTGCCCTTCAGATCCAGATTTACACTAAGCTCCGCCTATATACAAATAACATAGGCATTGAAGTCTGCACAGAAACACAGAATGGATAAAATTGGGTGGCTGTAGTACTCAAACTGACAAACTACCTCCTTGCACACTAGCTTCTTCACATAACTTTACACCACTTCTGAAAGTATAAAAGCACTGCACAAAAAGTAATCCAAAATCCTCAAACACAAAAGCAGGATCGAAATGAAAATAAATATATGTGCCCAGGTTGGAGACCTAAAATAATTTCACATTTTGCTCCTAAACAGGATTTGAAGTAATAGAATCACTTGCTTCCTCAGAAGTCCCACTTTTACTGAAAATCTTCTGCAGCTTTTGCAAAAATGTCCAACAAAAACAAGAATTCCCATCTTGAATGAACCATGTGTATATGGGCTTTTGAACTGCTGTTGGCATTCAATTCTGTACTGGTATCTCTGGATCGTGTTAATCGTTGCTATTCCTGAAACACCTGAAAGAAACTAGAGTTTAATGAATTTACAGAACTACCTCACAATAAGAGCAGTGTGTGTCAAACGCCAATATCCTGACAAGCTGTCTGTTCCTGTGCACCACTAACTATTGCTCTCTATTATGTAAACAGCAGGCTCCATCTTTTTAACATGATTTTAGAAATGAGCTACACAGAGAAGTCCTTTCCCATAAGTGTATTTACCTTTCCACTGGCTTACCAGCTCGATATGAGACAAATGCTGCATTACTCACCATGTCTGTTTCTACCTGGGTTTTTTTGCAAACACATTCCCAGTTCTGGTTAGTAAAGGATTAATATGTTGGGTTTTGGGTTTGTTTTTTTTTAATAGGAGTAACACATGCTGAGAAAGGAGAATTCCTTCATTAAGGATCTGATTGCAGGATGAGGATTTATACATAAAATACACCACAGCACTGATGAATTGTTTTCACTAGGACTCTGCGAAGATTTGGACTGGAGGAGCAGGGCTTCAATTTTATTATTTCTATGCCTCCTTTGCTAATTTTAGCTTTTTAGTATTTCACTGACACATAGTGTGCTTGAGCACTTCCAGATTCCTGCAAATTTCTGATAGTCATCCTAAAACTATCAAACTAGAGAAGACATTTCTAATCATCTCTCAGAGTAGGGCTCACTGCCTTACAGGCTGCATCTGCACTGCAATTACGAGATATGACTGTAGTATGTTAGATATACTTCAATTACACTTAATTTTGTTAGCCTCATATAACAAAAGTTACAATACAGAAACATGGACGTCACTGTAGGCAATTAATTTGAGTAAGCATCCAATGTACAGCAAAATGAGCCTGCATTATAGCATGTCTACACAAGCTATAATAATCATGCATTTATGTGACTGCAGTGTGCATACAGGAGGAGAAACATTTTGCTTGCTTTTCAGATCTACAGTGTTCTGTGAAAAACTGAGAGCTACCACTTCAAGATCATGTTAATGTGAATACAGAGATGACAAAATAATCTCCTTCCCTTTAGTCTGAATAAGCCTGATGCTCCTGGGTATGTGCTGCACAGGCCTTGGAGAAAGAAATTTCAGTAATTCAAGAGTTATGATTGGACTCGATGATCCTAAAGGTCCTTTCCAACCTAAACAATTCTATGATTCTAAGAGACAACTAAATACCAAAAGGCACTCACTGGAGGACAAGTCTGCGTATGATCAGGGAAGATTAATTCATACAAAGATAAATTCTACACTTCTATTGTTAAACAGATGCCTTAGACAAGAAATTCAGAGGAGACTGAGAGTACAATAAAAAACAACGTAAGTCTGTTTTGAATTACCAAGAATGTAGCCAAAGAGTTATTTACTATTGTAAGAGGAGTGTATTTCTAAATTCAGAGTTGGTACATGGTGTTATTTTGTGTTTGATTTAAAACACTCCAAAATATCACAAAGACACATGAGAAAACATAAAAGACAAATACTACTGCAATGTCAAGACGAAAAGCAAAATTTCTTTTTAGTCATTCTATCCTTGAAAAGATTCTTTCACTCATCACTATGGTATTTCAAATTTAAGTGACGATAGAGTTGGCAATTAGAACAACAGCCTGGCCTCTGAAAAAGAAAATGAAAGCATACTAAAAAGCTACAGGAACTTTTTATTTAACAGAAAACCATGAAAAAAAAATATTTTCAGGGTCATGTCATGACCGATCAGCAACACTCTTGTCACTTTACTCAAGTAGAGTCTTTGCACTCTGCTGCCACTGTCTGATACAAAGGACTACTTTATGTATGTTTATGCAGTTTCAGTGGTGGATTAGATGCTACAAGCCTTAAACTCGTATTTAAAAACTTAACTTTGAAAAAGACTCACAAGTAAGAGAGATCATATTGATTAAAGAGTAAATGCAGCTTTTGTACTGAAAGTTGTATAATGAAAACTAATTGGAAGTGTTGATAGTCAGAATGTTGGAAAGGCTTAATGATACTCAGTAGAAGTGTCCTTAGCATTCAAAAAAATAGTTTTCTACATAATACACGAAGTTTCTACATAATACACGAAGCCAGCAGTACTGGGAAAACAAAAGCCAACTCAATGGCTTGGAGAAAAAAACCCCAAACAACAACAACAATGCAAAAGGAAAAAAAAAAAAACCAACCCCAAAACCCAAAAACCCACCTAATGAATGTATTAAACTGAATGCTATTTCATAAAAACTCCAAACTGGCAGTGTAAGTAAAACAATTACAACGCAGAAAAAAAAAGGCACAGAGCATCTTTTAAGATGCTAGCTCTTCATTGTAAACAAACTATATATATCAGGAGGACTAACAAATGTCAAGAACTGCCCCATGGTGTTCTATCACTTAAAATTTAATTCCATGTATAGTTATTGTAGTTACTTCATTTTAGATTAACTACTGAAAAGAGGTAAGAGAGAAACACACACATTGTAATTCTGTATATCTTCTTTAAAATTATATTTATAAAATCAGAGCAATGCCAAAGAAAAGCAGTCAAGGAAAGGAAATCAACAGCTTTAAAGCATCACACACAGAATTGTTACACTTTTTTTAGATCATATAAATTACTTCTTTCAGAGATGAGAAGGATATGGGAATATGCTTCTAATGAACAGAAGAAATGCATTCAGTTCCAGCAAATTGAATTCATACCAGCAAGCCTCATGCATTAGTTGACAAAGAGAAAATGTTAAGGCTTACCACAGAGCTTAACAGACAAAAATGAGCAATTTCTTACAAGAATAATTTTCCTGACCAAAATATTGACATGATTCTGATTAAAAAATATCCTGACATATGACTAACGCATACAATTTATTAGGAAATAAAGAAATGCAATAACTATTGTAGCTGTTTTGAGGATGAAATCCATGCAAATAATAGATTAGAAATTTTGCTGTTTATGAATGTAACGTCACACAAGAAAAGATCCATAAATCTCTACAGCTATTTGGCTTTGTTTTCTGCCTCTTTTAGCAAGGAAAATGAATGTTCTTAATGCAATGTTCTTAATGAGTTTGGCACTGTTTCTGTAAGTAGATAAGCTAACTCAGATCTCTCAGCCTTTACAGAGGCCAAAATATTTACCACAGTATGTCCACTTGCAAGAATAAGGCCTTATGCTTTAATCTATCTCCAGTCCAGAACCAGTAATTCATTTCTCAGGACTGCATCATGAGAAGGCAGAACTGACAGTTCAAAACTTCAAATAACTTCTAAAACAGCTGAGTAAGACTGTGAGCTTATTCATTTAAAAAATACATGTGACATAACAGTGTAATAAAAAATTAGACTAGAATATTTCCATTATTAGAAGCTTGTAAACAGCAGCCACTCTGTGCAGTAAGATCAAGACAAAATTAAGTATTATTAAATATAATAATCTACTTCATTTAATCAAGTTCGTTATACTATATACTGCTGCTTATGTTGAATACCCACTGGAGTAAAAAAAAAAAAGTCAATGCCTAGGTGCTCTACTGTATTAAATGGGTGAACACTTGTCTGAAGGAGAAAATACAGCAATTTAAGGGCCTGCTGACGCCAGACGTGCATTATCAGATCCAAGCATCTGCTGCATGAGAATGGTTAGACAGACCTGTTTGCTGGAGACCCAAGCTGGACAGGGCTGGACGATATTCTAGGTAAAGAAACTACTTTGATATCAGAACATCATCACCTGCCAAATAAGGTGTTTCTACATTTAATCTTAAAACTGTACCACCATCATTTCCCATATAAATGGTTGCAGTTACAGAAAAATACACACATTATTGAAGCATTAGGGTTCTGCATATTAGCACACCATTACGTTTTTCTGTGTAGACTAGGCCTAAAATGCTCTATTTTAGGCTGGAGTTCTCAGGATTTTGCTCCCTGACAGTATTAGAGCTTTTTAAAAAGAGGAATCTGGTGTGCCTTGGGAGTTTACATTCTTGATAGCATTGCTATACCTAGTTTTCAAAACAAAATCTTACGGTTTTCTAAACATACCGTTATCTAGGAGACACACTCGTTAATTTAAGGAATGCTGTTTCTTGGCACAGGTAAGACTTGTGCCTTTAGACCATGTTTGTTCTTTGCATTTTTGCTTGATCTGCCCACAGACAATCTCCCACGTCCTTCACTAAGAAGTGCATTGTGAGGCTTATTTCTTGTTTTTTAAGAGAAGTTGTAAATATTACCACTCTCAGATTCTGACACAGGACATGAAAAGTAATTTTTTTTTTTTTTTTATTTGCTTTTAGGCAAAGTAAACTCGAGCATGTCTTTTAGCTGGGGAACTCAAAACCTAAACCCAGAATCATTTCAGCTTCTCCACAGGGGCAGGTTCCTGTGTCAAAACAAAACGCTGCTCAAAGCACCAGGCCACGAAAAGGACGAACGACATCGAGCAAACCTGCCTGCAGAAGCTGCTGGGACTCGAGTGTCAAGAAGAGGCGAGACGCTGGTCCATTATTTTACCCGTTAGTCACCGAGTGCACATTAGGGGAAAGATACATATTCCCAATTTAGAGAAAAAGATGTCACTTCTCCCCAGGCACCCCGAAATATGTTTTACTGGTTCGAATGTATTTTCCCTTTACTCTTTCACAAGCAGAAAAAGACACAGCACAAGGCAATTGCTCGGTACAGCTAGAGTTACTAAAAAACGACGGCATTCCTTCCTCTAGAAGGCTGGCTGCACTACCGATGCATTTTTCAAGAACACTTCGCTGCGTGGAACGCCAGAGAGACGCAAGAACTGACCCATAGCACAGATGGAGAAGCGCCACCCGAGCGCCCCGGGGTCCCGGCGGGGACAGCGCCGGACCGGCACTTGGGCCAAGTATTCTATCCCCGCGGTCGCGTTGCCCACCGGGGGCTCCCCTGGACGGAGCGGGACGGGACGGTCGTATTCGCCCCCGCCCCAGCGTCCCCCAGCCCGTCCCTGCCTTGCGCCTCAACTCTCCCGCCGCACCGCCCGCGCCCGCCCCCCCGGCACGCCCCCCTCACCGGCGATCCTGAGGCAGGTCTCCGGTCCAGCGGGGGGCGGCTGCCGCCGCTCCACTTCGCCCCCCGCTGTCCGCGACACCGCTCCCCGAGTTCTCTTCAGAGCCGGCGGGGCCGGGGTTGCGCGGCGCCGGGCCTCGGACCAGCTCTTCCGCTTCATGGCGGAGGCGGCCGCGCCGCTATGTTGGGTGCGAGGCGGCTCGCCTCATCCCCGCCGCGCCGCTCCCCGCGGGGCCCGGGCCGCCGGAGGGGAGGGACCCCGCGACGACGGCGGCGGCTGATGCGCCTCCCCGGACACCGCCCCCTCCCACCGCCCCATGCACCTACGGCCCCTCCGCCCCAAGCCAGCGGCAGCTCCCGGCGCACCACACCCCCCACACCCCCCCCCTTCCCCCGCCTCTGATTGGGTCAGCGCGGTGTGGCGTCACCAGCGCGGAGCGGTGGGGACGGTGATGTCATAGTGGCCGCTGTAACAGGTGGGGCGGGGGGCGCGGCCGCCTATGGCCGCGGGACGGGCGGCCCGCTACGGGCAGGGAGCTGCTGACGTGGCGCCGGGCTTTGCGCGGGCGAGGGGCGACGGCGGCGGGACCGACGCGCAGCTCGCGGGTGGCGGGGCCCCGGCGGCGCGGGGGCCGCGCCCCAGCACCGGCCGGCAGCGCCTTCGCCGGGTACAGCCGCCGCCTTTGGAACCGGGGGTGTTCGGTTGCGCGTCTTGAGGCATCGAGGACTTCCAGGTGCCTGTCGCGACACGTGACAAACGAGGGTCCCACGGGGACATGACATCGAATAAGGCCAGCTGAAACCGGCCCTGTGGGTGCAGCCGTCTTCTGGTCTGGACATGAAATGGATTTATCTGGAAAGTTGAACCAGCTGGGCTTGAGCCTGCTTCTCAGACACAGTGATGCTTTAAAACACACAGTTATTTTAAATAGAAGTTGGAATAAATCAAGCTGGTAGTTAAAACAACTTCAGAAAAGTGCTCTCTCCTCTAATTGGCCACGCCAAAGCCCCTGCTGAAGTATTCTGCCATCTGCTGAGTATGAAGTCAGTGTTATTCTCCCACTGTTTTCCACCTTGCGCTGTATAACTTACTTTTCTAAATGACACTAGAGACCTAAAATTCTGCTGACTCTTCAAAACACGTTTCTCCTGTGGATGAATGGGGCCATGGTTGTTCCAGTTCATTGTGCACGTGGGAATCATTTTCTCACAGGGCACCAGTGAACTTTGTAGAGCTGTGGCCAGACGCAAAATGCAGGACCGATGCCCAAATTAGGATTGCTCTCTGCTGGATCCTCCTCTCTGCCGCCTTCGCTTGTTTTGTTTGTCTGCACTTTGTGAATCTTTCTGAAGAAGTGATTTTGATGGGGTAACACAGAGGTTGTAGTATGGTTCCTGTCAGTATTGAAACAGTGAGGGCGGATGACTTCAGCCTACAGAGCTGTCAAACTACAACTTAATTAATTCCAATCCTTTTTGAAAGTCCACAGTTCTTTCAACTATAGTTAGTTTTATTTAATGTATGAGCGGCAATAGAACTATTGCCACTGCATATTAATTCTACTGGAAGTAAAACAAGCAGAAAAACATGTAGCCAAACACTTCGTTTAAAATCAAAAGCGCCAAGAATATGAAAGTGAAATGATTGCAAAATAAATTAAAGTCAGTGTTCTTGGCAGTGATGATCAGGTGAGTGAAGCAGAGTGGAAGCACTACAAATAAACTGAATACCATTCTTTCTCTGTGAAAAGAATTTACGTTTTCTGTGTCTTGTCTTTGTTTTACAAACATAAGACCAGTTTTCTAGCTTGCTTTCTGCTGTGGCTTACACAGGATAAGAGGCAGCTGCATTCCAGACTTTCTGACATGCTCAGTAGGCTGAGGGAGCGCTGGAGGGAGAGGGCAGCTTATTTATGAATGTGGAGGCAGCAGTTCACGGAAAGCAGGCTCTACTCTGTGGTAAAGCCTCAGCTGCTGGTCCGATACACTGAGTTCTGAGGACGCCTCCAGCCAGCCCTGACAGCACGCAGGTTCAGTCTGCACAAGACTGTGTTTAGCCCTGTGCCGAGTGCTGTTCAGTCACAGCAGAGAACTGAGCACAGTAGCTTTACATTAACAATATCCTTCTTCGAAACACACTGTATCAAACCGCATATGCAATTAATAAGATGTTAAGGTGTAGTACCTTTAATGGCATTACATTGCTCAGTAGCATCACGTTTCTTAAGCAAGGCTTTTATTTTTTGTCAAGGAACACTGCATTTAATTTCACATGCTCTTAATGGTGTAGAGCTCTCCAGAGCTTGCTCTGGGCCTGCCAGTGACACTAATGATGCAGGGACAAACCTCTTCACAGAATACCATTTTGCAATCGAATTCCTGTTAAAGCTTAAAAGGGGAGAGAATTTGCAGGTAAGATATGTATTATTATTAGCATTTTAGTGAAGGCCAAAGATCAGAAACTGCAGAGGAGAATACGCTCCTCCATAAATTGTGGACAGTGTTAAAATTACTAAAAAGTGTTAGTGTTAAAATTACTAAAAAGAAGTGGCTCATCTGTCCAAAAAAAGAGGGCACATCTACTTTAATGACAACTAGATTCTGAACATAGACATTTCTAGAAAAATTAAATCGGACAGAACTGCAAGCCAAAATACTATTGTCCTTAGCTCAGTTGTCTAGGACAGAAATAACCAAGGACATTTTTTCAGAGACCTCTTTCTCTGAGAGAAAGTACACACATACAAGGGAGAATACTCCGCTACAAATCTTCATAGGAAAAGAAGAAATTGACTACAGCCTACTCCAAACACAACAATCTGATGAGAAATATGCTTAAGACACACCTCTCCCTAGTTTTACAGACCGACCTTTTTGTATGACACAAAAGAATTGCGGACAATGGAGAATGTATTTAAACTATTTATTTAAAATTATAAAATGTATTTCATAATGTCTACCAGTGCCAGATGCAAAGGTAGGCATAAGCTTAAGTTCCAGTGTTTGAAACCATGATTTTTCAAAGTATACTTTAAGACAAAACTCTCACACAGTGATGGAAGCTTTAAAACACTGGTGAGAAGTACTGGGTTGAAAGCCAGTGTGATCTGCTGAAGTGAGAATCCCAACTTTTTCCTGAGCAAAACCAGATTTTTTAGTTTAGTGCATCTTGAACAAAGATTTTAAAAAATACATTAGCAAGATTAAGGAAATAATAAGCTACAGGATTTTTCTGCAATAAGCCTCAATTGTCTTTTTGGTTTTATCTTACGTGCAATGGAAATAGCACTTTTATGTCCATCTTCACTGCCACGTAGTTTATTTTGTGCTCTGATTTTCTAGATAAGGTTACAGATGACCCATAAAGACACAACAGGACTGATACTGGTGGAACATCACCAGGGAATTGTTCTTGTAATGTACAAATAAATAAAAATTATATGTTGTGTCAGTGTCATATGTCAATAATCTGGGGTTGGTTTGTGAAATTTACTGTTTTAACTCCTGCCAGCTGCAAAACTGTGTTAATGGGAACGTGATCCAGCCTGTTTTTATCAAGGTGCACAAAATGAACTTCATTGCCTGGAACAGAATGAGAATAACATGTAAATAGTTGAATATTTATTCAACAGCATAAGTGAATCAAAGAAGCATTCTGATTTTCTACTAGTTCTTACACAAATGTGTGCTAGCTCTGTACATGGCACAATATACTGTATTGTAAACAATGACAAAGGTTAGGGGTTTTTTTAATTAGGTTACAGAAGCCAGGAACATTGAGGCATCTAACTGAATTAAATCTGCTGTAGCATGATGTTTCCTAATGATGTGATGACTTTGTCGTGTTGCAGCCCCCCCGCCTCCTTCATGCATTATTCCTCTGCTAAAATCCATATTAAATGGCTAGAATCAAATGTGAAACTATAATGTAGGTGAACACCACAATGTCAAAAAACCCCTCAAAACTTCAAGACATTTGTTCCATCATCACTCCTATCAATTTCTGCAGGACTGCGATCAGCTTTGTGCCACCTCTGTGGGAGGTGGGACTACACCATGACATTTCCACAGGTTCCTTCAGTCAACAAATCACACAGTTCAACACAAGACTCTCTCTTTGAGATCCACAGGGACAGCAGCTGAGATGCTGGTGTTAAAGTGAACAGCTGGAGAATACTGTAACTTTCACACAAAACAAAGAAGCTTACCTGGGCCTAAAATCAAAGCTCCTCCCTGCTGAGCAGGGTCTCCTTGAAAATCAAAAGCTGGGCCAGTCATTGCTCTCCACATACTCCTAATGCTTCCCAGGAGTGTGTTTGATTTCACATGAGGGCTCCGCACTGAACAAAAAGGCAAAATACTTGTTATGTAAAATTCAAAAGTATGTAAGGAGGACAACAAAACTGAACAGCTGCTACGAATAGTTTAGAGTTTCCTGATTACCAGTGTTTTGAAAAAATACAGCCTACAAGAGGTGGTCTGGCGGGCAACTGCCTTCCTATTTACATTGTTATTACACCATTTTATCAGAGCGTTCTTGTCTTGTTCTGTGTAAGTCTAAACAAGGGGAGAAAATTATTCTTACCTGATATGTTATTACCTTCACCTCTTTTCATGCCAAGTGTTTTATAAATTTCCCTTTCTGGATCTACATACATTTCATGTGTATACCCAGTTAAATTGCAAAAGGGCTGCAAAATACACACATACAAGAAAAAATAATTTTTTTAAGGTTAAGATAGTAACAAGTTAGGATCTACTGACAGTGGAAAAATACTGACAACCCACCATTCTCCCAGCTCCCTTCCCCTCCCCACCCCTGATTTGGAAACCTGTAAATTTGTCGTGTTAAAATAAGGGGAAAAAAATTTTATGCTTGAAGCTTTTACTAAAACAAAGCTTTCAGTGAAATAAAGAAAATGTTTCCTTTGCAAAGCCTAGCATTTTTTAAGCTGAAAATTTTAGTTATTTGCTTTATTCATGTACTACTGTTAGAATTGCTTCATCAAAAAGAACAGTCTTCTTTTTCTCTCTGGTTGCAAATGACCATCTTTTCACTCAGAGCAAAATTCCTCAAATGCAGACCATTAAGACACAATAGAGGATAAAATATATTGAATTACTATTTACCTTGATGTGATGGTAAGATGACTGTCCAATAACTATAAGCCTCACATTTGCTTCCTAGAACAAAACATTGGTATTGAAACTGTAAAGAGGAACTTAGTGTTTCTGCATGGTTGCAAAGCATTAGCAGAATCTGGTGTCCTGAGTTAATGACCACAGTGAACTGAGTTAAAATTACTTGAAATTAACATCACTTACATGTTTGGAGCTTGCACTTTCGTCTGTCACCGACAGTTAGCAGCTACATTAATTAACTAAAAAAATATTTTTGAATTTTAAGTTACAAATGTGTAAACTTTTAAGTTTTCTGTAGCACTAGTAGTGTCAGCTTTTCAATTGATTGCAATCTGCAATGATTTTGGAAATTTGAAATTTCCACTCAGTTGCACCTGCACCTAAAGAAGCAGCATGCAAATACTGGTGCACATACACCTGTGATTTACATATACGGATGCCCATTAATAGATGCAGCTTGCATCCACACATACTGCTTCTTTTGCAGGTCCAACATTAGGCTTGAGTCTAAAATAGAGGCCAGAACTTAAATTCATTTAGATGCCAGTAAAACAGTTAATAAAATATAAGGCTGTTTTAATATTAGGGTGTAATACTTGCATTTCCCATATAGAAACATTTTGCTTGTTATGAAAAGAAGCCCTCCTAAAACCAGAATACTCACACTAAGAAAAGCATGGATGCTTTTGATTCTCTGTAAACATTTATTTGAGCAGCCAAACTAAGAAAATGCCATTCTGAGTAACACTGATAGAACAGTTTAGAAAAATCTGTCCTGAGAAGGGAAGCTGACAAGAAAATTGCCTTGTTCCATCCCCAGGTTCCTAGTCCATCTAAGGCTTGCTGTCAGCAGGGAGCTGAGTCCCTGTCATTAGCTATGCTGCTGTTGGAATAAAATATGACAGAGTTTCAATCAGCAGTCTAGAAGAGTCAGATTGACCTTCCACTTTTAGCAGATCATTGTCTTTCTCTGATATAGCCTACTACCAACAAATACTTGTCCATAGCAACCCCTACCCATGCCATGTGTCCTTTCAGTCACTATGTCACCCCTATTTGTGCAGCTGTCTGGAGAACAGGTCATACAACCAATGCAGCTTACAAATAACCATAGAAAAAGAGACTATTTTTAATCCAGATCAATTTTCTGATCTTGTTCCAAGCACAACCATCAGTCAGCTGTACCAGCATAATGGAAAGGGCAGTAGTCAGGTAGTAGTCAGGAGAAGACAGCTGCCCAGGGCATACTAATACTAAAAGAAATGTCTGTCGGATGTTGTCTAACTGTTCAGAATATAGGAGAAAAAAACAGCACTGAACTAATAGGTCAGGGAGAAATAATGCTGCTGCAAGAGAGCATGTAGTGCAATAAATCCTTTCCTGTGTCTCCTAGGCAGACACGTTATGGGTATTGTACCAAACAATGAAAGTGCTAACTTTCTTCTAAGCCTTTTTTGATTCCTGAAGGGTTTAAGCCTCACACAAGCCTGTAGCGGGACATAAATCTGCTCAACTACAGCAACCCGATGTACATATTAAGGGAAGAGTACTTACTCGTAGAAACGACTGGGGGACTTTTGCCAGGTCCTCTACATACTCCTTACAGGTGTAACATAAAAAATTCTGCAACATAACCAGTTGGACACATGAGAAATAGACATAATTGCATAGCAATATAACATCAGAATCTGAGTTCGGGCACAAACCACTGTGGAAGTGACCAGGAACTGGAAACAGGAAGGGCTAAAAGTTCTTTGAAGTCACCAAATTTGGATTAGGTTCCTGGTTTAATCCAAACAAGGACACTGGGCTAAGGGCCTTGCTAGTATTTTTCTCTCTGTATATTTCAGGAACGCGAACGCTGGCTTGCCAGCTGGGAAATGAGGGAACACGACCCTTGTTTCCCTAATCACGCAGTTGAAGGATTATTTCCTTTCAGGTAAACACTGTATCATTTTACCAGATAATGGGGGTTCTTGGAAGCAGAACTGATCTGCTTTGTATTTTCTGTTCTCTCCGCTCCAGTCTAGCCTGTGCAAACTCCCCGCGCCGCACCCCAGGCAGGCAGGGGCTCCCGGCAGCCCAGCCACCCCTTGGGGCAGCCGCTCCCTCCTCACCCGCACGAACAGCACGATGGCTTTTTGCTCCCCGTACAGGGCCTTGAAGGGGATGCTCCTGCCGTCGCCGTCCAGCACCAGGCAGCGGGCGGCCTCCCGCAGCTCCCCGGGCTCCGGCCGCTGCCCGCAGCCCCGCGCGCTGCACACCTGCTGCGTGACGGGGGGCGCCTGCGGCACGGCCATGGCCCGCTCTGGGCCCGGCCCGACAGCACAGGCAGAGGAAGGGCCCGGCGGGCAGAGCGGCGGCTGTGGGACAGCGAGGAAGTGCCGGGGCTGCGGAGCAAGGCGCCGCCTCCTTCTCGCTGCGGGAGCGGCGGAGTGCAGCGCTCGCCTCCCGCTTAAGGAGGAGTCGGGGAGTTGGGGCCTTAGCATACCGAAAGCGCGAAAGGCATCGCCGAAACCCGGTGGCAGCCAGGGTGCAGTTTGTTCGTGGAAAACGAAACAAAACCACACCGAGCCTCCCAGAAACGGTGCGTAAGCCGCAGCACTGACAGCGTTGTGTGGCCTGAAGGTCAGGGTTACCTTTGCAGGGTGCCACAGCGTTTCATGGGCTGAGCGAGCTAGAAAATTCTGTTCCCGAGGAACTGTAGAGCTGCTGCGTCAGAAAAAACACAGACCCAGTTTCCCTGTTGAAGTGAAAGCAGAGCTCCATGAGACCTTGGCAGGTGATGAGCAGACGATGTCGAGTAGTGCAAATGCGAGTGCATCCAGTGCACACAGAAATAAGTGAACAGATCTTAAGAAAAGCCAGTTGAAGAGAGAGTATCACAGCCTTCTGGATTGTTGTCTTCGCTGATAGCTTATGAAGAGGAGAACACTTTTCTTAGCGGGCAGAGGACAAGAAGTATCAAAGGGAATGGAAACTGGGGGGATGTCCAGAAGTTACTCTCCTTGATGAAGCTCTCTGATGATGTTAGTTCTAGAATGTCTCATGGCAAACTGTGCCAGTGTCTATAATCTTAATATTATTGAAACTAGTGGATTAAGCCCATTGCTTTTGTATTACCAGGAGTGAGCACACAGAACACGTTAATCCCCTTACTTATACACAGACAATTCCTACGTTTCCCAGATCTTCTTTTTCCTAGACTAAATAATCCCTGCCCCCGACCTTTTTTTAAAAAAAAAAAACCAATTATTTCTTCTCCTAGATAATGTTTTCTAGGATTTCTAGAATACTGATCTTGTAATTTCCTCTGGACTTTCTAGAAAGTTTCTGTCATTATTAAAGTTCAGTGCCTAAAACTAGGCACAGTATTTTAGCTAAGTGTTAGGTTTTCTTCATGTCCTGGGTCTGTGCATCCACTTAAACACACTGGCATTGTGGTTGTGCTTTTTGCAACAGCACATTTTTATTGACTCCTATTTAGCCTGAGAGCCACTATGACTTCCTGGTGCTCTGCTCGTGACCTTCCCTAGGAGGGAGTGTATTACCACTGTTCCTCTTACGATACTTTGTGAAAGAAGTTGTCTCCAATGTCACAGTGTCTGAAAAGTCAAATTAGCTCTATATAAGACATTTATACAGGATAATACAACATAGTTGGCTCTCCAGTTGGGATACCTCCCAGCTCTCTTTTAAAACTCTCACCAAAAAGACATTCAGGGCATGTAAGATGCTTTGAGCCATGTTATCAGCTCTGCATTATAAATAACAACGTGAGGGAAAGTGATCCCTGGCTGATAGCTCTTTACAAGTTTCCAGCACATACACACAGGAGAAACTATCCGGCCACAAGTATAGCCCTGTTGTTTCAGGAGTGAAAGTTTATTTCATGGTATAGATCCAGCTTGTGGCTTTGCCAGCTTAACGTGATCATAATAATGATACTTTGCTGAGCTAGAAAATCAGTGTTTGAATGTTAGCAAAGCTCTTCTTGTGCATATGGCTGTGTACTTTTAAAGACTGATCTTGCAGTCCAGTATGTCCTTACAATGACTTTGATTTAAAAGGCGATGAGCTCAAATTGGTAAAGAATTTCTGAAAATTACAAAACTTGAATTCTGCTAGACACAGTTGGACTTGATGATCTCAAAGGTCTTTTCCAACCTAACTGATTCTAACATTCTATAAGAATTTGGGCAGCATTAATTCCCCATTGTTGTTGTTATCAGGCTTCTTTGTTCACTTAACAGTTACCCATATATTATGCTGTCAGACAGGTTTCTTCAAGTAGCAAATGTGAATCAAACATGCGCTGTGCAGCACTGCTCTGTGGCTCCTCAGCAGTACTGGTGGGAACAGCCTCCCTTCCCTTAAGTACCGCAGGACATAGGAAACTAGGGAGAACTGGCCACTTTTGACATGCTTTGCTCTTTGCCTTGGGGCTGAAGTACGTTACTTTGCTGTGTTACGCCTGCAGTAAAACCTGTGCCTAGTGTTGGGCAGGGCCTAAGGGCACAGGTCAGCACCTGATCATCAATACAACTTGGACCAGGGCCCTTGCAACTGCAGCTGGAAATCAGAGCCTGCAGGGGATGTGGTCGTACCGCTAAAGGAGATTGCTGTCACAGCCTCTGGGTGGGAGCACAGACAGGGATGAGGCTCCTGATGAAAAGAGTTGGGCAATGTGGTGTCACAAACTCAAAGGACACTGCCCCAGCTCAGCCTGAACAAGGCTGATCTTGTGCTTATAGTCCAGAGAGCTTGTTCTCACTTGTTTTGAAATGAAATTGCTGAGGAGCCCAGCCTGCCTGGAGAGCTGGTAGACATTTCTACTAAGCCAGCCAAAACTGCCTGCAGACCTTGCTGTTTTATGCTATTTGGCCTCCTTAAACTAGAAGCATGTCCTTAACACCTGGCTTCAGCAGGATGCAATTGAGGAATAGCAGTTTTCTTCTAAGGCTATTTGCCAGAGCATTCTCTAACGCCCCTCAAACAGTGTGGTTCTTATTTTTGGTGTTGTTTCTTAAGTGTTGCCAGAATAAAAATTTAAATTGCTGTCACGCCCAGTTTTATGGAGAAAGAACAGAGGCAAAGGCAGTCGAATAGTGACATACCTTCTGAAAGAGGAAACGTTCAAAATTAGCAGTCACTTTTGGAAGCTGAAGCTTAAAGCCTTTTATTTATGTGTGCTTAACAAAAATACAGATATAATTTCCACTGACCTATATGAGAAGAAATCTACTGGTATTCTGGAAAACACTGACTGTATAAGAGTGCAGTCTACTGAGCATATGGTTCCTCAAGGTGGGCCATAATTAGGGAAACTTCCTCTTTTTTCCCTTCTCTTTTCTTTATAGCTCTTAAATATAGAAATGTTGATAACTTATAATATGTAGTTGACAGAGTGATGTCTTTTTCACTGTCTTAAGGAGAATTAGTACATTGGCATTATTAATCACAATGAAACATGCAAGATGCAGGTCGCTTTCTTCACTGCAGTGCAATTTACAGTTGTAAAGAGACATTTAGCTAATATTTATTAACCAAGGATTGGGTTACTTTGTGCTGTGGGTAGGAAATTCAGATTCCTAGTATTTCAAGAGGAAGAACAATAATTGCAGACAGATGTGGAATAATTTATTTGTTCTGTATTGACTAGTGAAACAAAATACCGTCTATAATTATGCAACCTGAATTCCTTTATTTACAACAGTGGAACAAAATATCTTAACAAGAGGTGTGACCTATATTAACATAATAAACACTCTCTAGAGTATGTGGTGTGTATTTGTAAAGCAACACATTATTATGAATTTACTGCAAGATGTATTGTTTACATAGCACAAGTATGTTTGTTGTCTTTGTTTATCTAAGTATTATTTAACTAGAGATAACATGGTTATTATCAGCTAAAAATAAGTTAGTCTGTACAATTCTAGAGTAAAAACATCATGTTAAGTGCCAGCTAAAAATCAGTTGTTTTTAAACTGTTGTAATTAAAAAGCAGTAAAATGTGTACTGTCCTGTATGTAAGACAGATTCTTCACTGTGAGGGTGGTGAGACACTGGAACAGGTTGCCCAGAGAAGCTGTGGCTGCCCCATCCCTGGCAGTGTTTCAGGCCAGGTTGGATGGAGCTTTGAGCAACCTGCTATAGTGGAGGATGTCCCTGCCTGTGGTGGGGAGGTTGGAACTGGATGACCTTTAAGGTCCCTTCCAACCAAACCATTCTGTGATTCTATAATTCTATGATTCCTTACAAGACAAAGGGCTTTGTAAGTTTGGTTGCAGTGTCAGTATGTGTTGCATACTGATAACTGTTGTTTCAGAACACTAATAATGTAAATGTGATTAAAAATAGTTTAGTGATTATACTGACATATGGAGAGAAAATTTTTGTCCTGTTCTGTTTTCCATTTTTAATTTTACAATACAAACCCTACAGAGATAGCAGTAGCTACAGACTTCACTACACACCAGAATGTAACAGTATTAAGTGAAATGCCCAAGATTTGGTTAATATAGCCTCAAAGCATAGAGAGAGCCTATAATGCATTTAGTAAGAGCTCTCTGTATTTGATCTATTTTTGTTTTGCAGCTACCTACTCTGTGTGCTGCAAATGAAAAAACAGAGATGATGTGTCAAAAATAGTAAATTATATGTGAAGACACTGTTTAGTTGCTCTGAGTGCCACTGGTTTGAATCTTCTTTCAAAGAACCAGGAGGGAGAAAGTCTGTCACCTGGAGAAATCACTACTTAAATGGATGAGTCAGAGTCAAAAAGCAAATAAAAGATATGCTGCAATCCAAGCTGGCCGAACAGACACGTCTTGCATCTTGTTAGCAATAAGGCTCTTAGAAAGTAAGCTAATTATCTTTAGTGTTTAAATTATAGCGTAAACTAGATCAGAGGATTAAGACATGGAGAATGTGAAGAAAAGCGGAGGTGATCTCAGGAAGCGTTCATGCCAAATTAAGCCTTCTTATTTAAGACTCTTGCACTGATGTCTTACAAGGTAAACAAAAACTTTCTTGAAAGATTTAAATACCGTTCCTTTTTTTTTTTCCTTCCAGCAGAACAATCTAAAATTCTTTCTTTCTTTCTCCCTCCTCTCCCCCATACTATTCTACTGGTTTTGCCTGTTCAGGAAAAGCATATGGTAAGAAATTTGTAGTCCCCAGCTGCTATTACTATTTTCTGTGTTCATAGAGAGCAGGGTATGTACTTAGCAGTGGATTTAGTTCAAATGGTTCTTTTAAATATGGCAACATTGACATTTAGCTACAGTTAGGAATTGCCTTCTGAAGGCCAGTGAATGGTATAATGTATTTGCTGGAGGCTAATAACTTGAGCTGCTTTTAGCACACACTTGAAACAGATCTCATTTATTTCCTGGTATGTAATTAAGAGTAGCATCACTTTAACATCAGACATATGTCTTGTGCCTCTTTGCTAGAGGGATCAATTAGGAACCAAGGCCAATTCCCATATAGAGGTAGATTTGATTTTTTTGCAAGCACTTAAACTTGACTGACTGGTCGTATCCTGAGGACAACAAATCCATGGCTCATGTCTACCCTCCACTCTTTTAAAATGGCTAACATGCATGGCCTAGTTATCTCTTGTTGCTGTGTGTCTCACAGAGATGATGTATGTGCCAGACTTGGATGAAATAAGCTGCAGATTTCATTTAGTAAGGCCTTCCTGAATAAATTATTTAAATAAGAAAAAGGAGTCTGAAGGTGAAGTGTCTGATGGCCGTCCTGTGAATCCTTTGACAGGAACTTTAGAACTTTACAGCTGGCTGTCCTAAGAGGGCCTTTAAAATCCTCTCCAGTGGAAATAATGTGTTTGGTGTGTTGGCAATGAAAACTTCCACCACAGCTAGTAAAATTCATGCCAGAGCTGAGGAAGAGGACCCAGCCCTGAAAGCCTTTTGGCTCTGGAGTTTGTGTGGATGTCAGCGTGCATCCTGTGCTTGGTGCTTTGAGAGCTGATCCTTGGCTTACAGCTAAAGAATCTGACTCCTGCTGTATCTTCCAGTGTTGAAACAAGAAAGCTGTTTGCTGTTTCCTTCCTGCTGTTTGCTGTTTCCTTCCTGCTGTTTGCATCATAATTATGTTATTTGCTTCGATAAAGATGTCAATCTGTTTCAGAAGATTTTTACTTCTTAATGAAGCTATTTATTCTTTCCTTATTTTTCAATTGCTATTTTCAATTCTCTTTATACATAAGTTTCTAATGCAGTCATTTGTTTATGCATGAAGCTAGCAATAAAAGTGAAGAATGGAATAAAATAGGGAGAATACAAATAGGTTATATATACTTTAGTTACAGGCAATCACGAATAAAAATGTATTAACATTATCAGCTAAACCCCAAGTTCTCTAGCTGAAACATCTGTAAATGTAAAAAAGGTGTTATTTTCCTTGCAGACTGGTGAAATGTCATTTGAATTAGTACCAATTTATGTACTATTGTTCCATTACACCATCATCTTTCATGTTATAAATTAGCATGTGCAATATCCTTCTGTCTGCAACCAAAGATTTTGCACATAAGAGCTGAAGAATAAAGTACACACACAAAAAAAAAAAAAAAAAAAGAAAAAAGAATGGTAAAGGAATGAAAAATATCTGATTACATTCTCCTCAAAACTCTATTAATTTTTTTTCATTTTCCTCCTTGTTCCTGTATAAAATATTTGTAACAATTTTAACGCAGTTTCCTTGATACTGGTTTTCATGCATCAACAATTTGTTAAAAGCAGCTTCTGCCCTTTCTGCATAGCACATGAGTCAGATCATTTTTCCAGACTGAATTCATTTGCTCTTATGCTCTCTTCAGAAACAGCCACTCTTTAAAAATTCTTATTAGGCACCTTTAACATTCAGGCTCTGGGTCTGCCATGGTTTCTGAGGTCCTGACATAAATCTCTGGTGACTTCATTATGAATTTGGTCATACAAATAAATTAGCTAGGTATCATAACGGTCAATCTGTAAAACATGCTTGTTTTACAATAGTAGCTGCTGCTACTATTAATTCTACAAAGTGAAATTTTTTAAAGAAGCAATAGTTGCTGTTTGAAAATATCAGAAGAGTGAAGAAATCTGGCTGACTGTCCAAGTGAGATCTGTTCAGCATCTGGAATTGCCGTGCCAGCAGGAATCACTTCTTGCTAATCTAATTTGTGTGTCCCTTTCTAAGTGGTTATAACCACTCTTTCTTCTCTTAAATGGGAAGACCATAAAACAGTAAAAAATTAATCAGAAATGTTTGGGTGATCTTTGTGGATCCCATTCTTCCTCCCTCCTACTGCTTAGTAGGCTGCTGATAGCTAAGGCAGATGAGCCGAAGTAGGGATTATATATGTGTGTATGTATGTATGTATTCATTTATTTAAACAAATGTATAAAATGGCTTTTGATCAGCTTCGTCTGCAGGCATATTTATTCTGCTTCAAAAATGAATTTTTCAGGAAGTATTGTCCACCAGGGAGATGAATGTGTAATTATTCTTTTTCTCCATAATACATTTTTCACATGGGTGGGGTATGTGTGTAGCTGCTTTGGAATGCTTGTTCTGCAGCCTGTGCCTCTGTGTCCTTATGGCGATGACTTTTGAATAAAAACTTTAATAAGATACTTCTAAAAATCATACTTTTAATTATTTTTCCTTGTATATCTGTGCTGCTGTATTCTAACCAGATCATTGTGATTCAACCTTAGTTTCCAACAGTATAATAAGGAGTTGTTCACACTTGAAAGTTAATTCTGTTAATGTAGGTGTAAATTTAATGTCTGTAGCTATTACTGAGTAACTCCACTTGTGGTTGTGCTTATTTGAACTCTGCTTATCTGGAATAAATTTCAAATAATGAGTCTAAATCTGAATAAGGGATAATTCTTCAGGAAAAGACATGTAAAAACATGAAGTTGTTCAGATTATCTGTACCCCATTGTGGACAAGCTGTGAGAAGTCTTTTCGTGTGGTACTATTTCAGCTTTCTATAGGAACCCCAGGTGATACAAATTTCTGCAGTCTCTTTGTTGTTATCTCTGATGTCACTTAGATAAGAGACTATTTAATTTGCAATTCAACTAAGAAGACTATTACTTAGAAGAAAATTGATGGCAATCTTCTAGAGTAAGTTATTTACTGGTATCCTGTTCCAGAAAATAAAGTATGAAGAGCAGGGAGTCAATAGCTGGCTTGCAGTGCTCAGGGATGGATAAACAAGTTTTTGCACAAAACTGTCTTTCTGCAGTTTTCCACACAAATTTAAGTATTATAATGTAAAATAAGGAAGTCATACCTTCCTGAAGTTCTAGAAAGTTATAGTCCCAGAGTTTTTCCATGTAAAGGGAAAAAGGTGTCTGTTGTGGGTGTAAAAATTCCATTTTCCTGGGAGCACCATCTCCTTCTGTGCATTGTTGAGGCATTCATGGAATCTAGAGAGTTGTTTACTTTTAAGTTACATGCCACAAAATTTCATCCTACACTTTTGTAGGATGAACTAGAACTCGCACTGAAAATCTTGTAAAAGATGGAGTGAATAGGAAAGTAGTGTGTCGTAAGTGCGGAAGTCTCTGTTATTAGTTCTCCTGACTATTTGAATGACAAGTGTCAACCTGAAATTATAAGCTTTCACTAAAAAGCCACTAATTCTGCTTCTGTAACAAGCAGAAGCTTGAAAATAGTACTCATGCACCAAAAAATTCAAACTCAGCTGAAAAAATCCGTAAATGTGCCACCCTTGAAAAGATTCTGGCTCAAGAACTACCGTTATTTAAAGCTGGAAATATTGAAGTTACCACTGGCCACTTTTTCTAATGCTTCCTGTAAGTGCTGAAATGTCTAGCCTGTCACCTTTCAAAGTAATAGTACTTGAAAGGGAGAATGTGGTTGCATCAGTCTTCTCAAGTCTGAGTGAAGTAAAAGCACATTTCCCATTGAACCTGTGGCATGACTTTGTGTTTTCTTCTCCAAGCACTTATCAACATATGGGCTTCTAAAATTATACACAAATATTGCACGGCACTTTAGGACAAGAGGCAAGGAACGTACAGCATCTAAACAAAAATGTAGTGGAAATTTAGCTTGACAGAACGAAGTTGCGAAAATGTGATTTAGTCAGAACTCCAGGGATAACCTTGTTCACAGTGCAGTGGAGATCTCTGAGGGCTGTAAATACTTCAGATGTAGGTTTAATACTGCATTTTAAAGGCAGTGCTTCCAACAGTTCAGCCTGGCACTGTGCTGAAATATTATTTAATAACACCTCAGGGGTAAGATACTACCTATGGAGTCACAAGTGTTAATGTCCTTAAGATCCTTAAGGTCCTTTCCAACCCTAACTATTCTATGATTCCATGATTCTATGTCTGCTGTCTACCTAGAAACAAGTGCTATTTGGCAGTTACTTGTTACCTTAAAAAGAAGAAACTACACAGCACACATTTTATATGTTACACTTAGAAATCTTCAGATTTAATAGTCTTTCAGAGAATTAGCATATACAGCAGCACTTAGAGGAAACAAGAATTTGTGAAATTCTAATGCCAGGGCTGAGACAAATCCATTACCTCTGGGTGTGCAGGAAGAGCTGATGGGGGACCCACCTTTCATGTACCTCTCACATGAATATGTCTCATGGCTCCATAAGTCTCTTCCTTCACTGAACCTTGTGAGCGAATCCTGAGCCAGTGGGACCAGTTGAGGTGGTGCCACAAGCAAAATGGCCACAAACTGGGGAACTGGGGTTGGGGTTGTACACATAATGTTTTCTTTCTGCCAGTCTTTTCCTCTTACTTGTTTTCCTCCCCTCCAGTGTGATTTATTCATGGGTCACAGTCTCTTTGAGGGAGTTCCTGCCTTGGCACATATTGTTCATGAGCCACAGTCCCTTTGGAATGTCCCTGTCATTGTGGTGATCATCTATGGGCTGTAGACTCTCAGGGGTGTTCCTACCCTAGTGTGTGTCACTCGTGAGCCACTGTTCCTCCAGGGCATCCCCACTGAGGGCTGCAGTCCCTTCAGAGGTGCACCTGCTCTGGCATGGAGCACCTTTGAAGAATCCATCTCCATCTGTGCCCTCAGGGCTGTCCCTGTACATGTGTCCCCTCTGTTTCTCCTCTCCCAGCGGCTGCCACTCTTTCTTAGACGTGTCAGAACAGAGGCACCATGTGGTTGGTTGAAGTTTTGGTGTGTGATATGGGGTGCTCACTGGTTTCGGAGCCAAGTGGCAGCAGCTGTTACTGCACAGGGCAGGTAATGGATTCCTCCATGCAGGGCACCACTGAAGCCCCTGGCTACAAAAAAAAACCAGACAAATAAGAGCTGGATACAGTCTCTTGGCACGGTATGCTGTGTCCGTGCAAGACAAACTCGTATTGTGCGGGCTCCCAAAATGTCCCAAGGTACACAGTTCAAGGTCTACCTAAATACCTGTTTTGATGCCTTTTGGTTTGTTTATCCTGTGGTTGCGTGTTGTTACTTTGTATCTATGAAATACTTAAGACTGAAATAGAAATCATTTGCACTTCTTTTTTGTTAGTAGCAATCTCTTTTGAAAATGGCTCCTCCTCAAGGGTGTCAGAGTGTTCGTCTGTCATAACAGTTGAAAACAGAGAGGCAAAATTAAAACAAATGGAATTGAAAGTAAGGCTATTCAGAAATTAAATAAGTTCACAATTTGTCACAACTGACTTTCTTTGAAGGTATCTATCTTCAGTTACCAAATATGAGTCTTGCAAAGCTCTGAGTAGGTATGAAGACTGAAGAGATGCTTTCTTTCATGTTTAGCTTGCTAGACAAAAATTGTTGGTCTTTATCACAAGAAACTACTCACAGCAATCCATCTGTGTGAAAATCACCTCAGCAAAGACTGCTGAAATTATTTCATCTGAAGGTTGTGGAAGGCACTATAGCTTTACCTGGTGTAAATGCTGCAGTTAATTTTCTTTGCATAAAAAATACACTACCAGCAGGTTTCTATAGTTGCCAGAATCATCCACAGTCTATTTTCATTCTAGTATCCATTCAAGAGCCCTTTAACAATCCTTCTTCGTTTGCAGCTTGATGCAAAACCTGCGCTCTCAGAAACCATGTAGGTAGATAGAAAGCTCTGGATAGACGAGAAGGTTCTTGGAGGAGGTCACTTGGCTCTAGAGGGACCTAATGGATGAAATAAAAATGAACCTAAAATGAAATTTGCAATGCTTACCTGCTAGGAAAATATTTTCTGTGTTACTGCAGACAGAATTGTATCTATAGAAAGGTCAGAAATGAAAGAAATCAGCAAGTAAATGAAAATTTGGATATACTTGGCTTAAATGTCCACCAGGGACATGCAGAGAGCAAGTGTCCATTCACTGAATGTCTTTTCAAGTAAAAGACTTGAAAGTGTGTAGGAATTGTGATGATGACTTCCATATAGGAAGCAGAAATAAACATAATTGTACTCATTTTAATTGTTAATTAGATGTAGAAATTTAAAAGAAAAATGGGATTCCCCCCCCCCACCCCGGATGCTGATCACAGATAGTCAATAGGAACAGAGTTTTTACTGTTGAGAAAGTCTGAAGACATCTGGGTCCCAAAAATCACTACCTATCGGAAACAATCTGTCTCCACAAAATGACAGTCATGCTGGTGCATTTGTTTTGTTATTCTTCTTTGCTGGTACATTTTCTTTTCTGTCTTGCTCCCAGCAGTAAGGGAGGGGGACAAGCCTGTTCCATGGCAGACTTAGGTTTAACTCCCGTTGGGGCTTTTCTGTTGTTCATGAGTTCTTTTCAAAATGTAGGTGTTTAGCAGTCTCCACAGAATGTGAATATGGTTTCTCTTAGATAGAATCTTTTAGAATACTTAATCTGACTTCTGAATTGAACACTATTTTGAATATGAATAAATGAAAATTCATGTGAAAGGTAAAGGGGCTGGTGCGAAATAATAATAATAAAAAAATTCAGTTGACATTATAGTGGCATTCTTATGCAAGAGCATCTTAAGACCTGTAACCCAACCGAGGGTGGGCTGTGGAGGATTGCGTTTATAAGCACCTTTAAGTACAACTCTCTTCTACTAGTCTTTTGAATGCGGAGATCAGCAGAATGCACCTTTACAGATTAACCACTTGGTGTCACAAAAGCGTAGCCCAGCATTGCTCTAATGCTGCGATGTCTAGGCTCACTGTGACTGACATTGTGTAGGCTTATTTTAAAGATGTGGCTTTAGGAAAAGACTGGCTCTCCCCTTTCTTTATTCTTAATTTTCTTTTCTCTTTTCCAATCTTTAGGTTTTCATGACTATTTTCCTTTTTTCCCCCTTTATCTTTATCTTCCTCTTTAGCCACATATTTTGGCTTGCTAAAATGCTAATAAACCTGCCGGAATGTGTTTGACAGGAGTTGTATGCAAGAAACATGATTCTTTCCTAGGATATTTTCTGTCCTCAGAATTTATCCAGAGAATTGCAACTCGAAGGAATGAATATTTAAAAGAAGCTCTCTGGCCTTAGAATGATTTGTGCAGGGGAATAAAGAAGTGCATCTACTCAAAAATTAACAAAACTCCCCACTGTTTTAATTAGGTAAAAGGATGCTATAAACTGAGTAAGGAACATCAAGAACAGCTAGCTACCAACCAAATGTTCCTTTGAAGGATTTAAATTAGCTGCTTTTTTTTATTTATTTATTTGTTTGTTTCAGTAGGGGGGAGGGTATGACATTGTCTCTAACCTTTGTGCAAGCATTCAGCAAGATGCAGAACAGTTGTCTCTATCCTTCCTTATGAACAGTTTGCAAGGAAACAGCAGCAACAATTTTGCTATCTCTGTCCTGAGAAAAACACAGTTCATGTTGCAGCCAGTTTCCCTGCCACTGTGCTGTTTTGAGCATGGAAAGGTGAAGAACATAGTAAGGAACCGGTATGATCAGCCAAGTGGAGAACGTAATATAGAAATGTGGAGTAGTATACACATTTCTATACGAGAACTCCCTCTGGAGAAATACAGTGTGCTATATTTCATATGTCTCATCTAATACTGTGTGTCAAGGTATTTTAGAGCACCTAAAACCTAGGTCTGTCCCCAAGTTTAACAGCTTGAGTTCATCTTTCAAAGTACTTCAGCTTCTTAGAGTTCCTTGTTTCTCCTTCAGGCAGAGCAGAACTTACTCTGAAACCAAGTAGGTTTATCTGGATACTCAGTTGTAGTCTACTTGCTTAGCTAATTGTAGCTCAGGTACTCATGGTTTTGTGCCAATATATTTGTCAGAGAATCCACAATTTACTTCAGGTTTGGGCAAGTTCTATCTCCAACAAAAATGAAATTCAGGTTGTGACTGGCTCTTCAAGGTAGCATTCCTCAGATGATATATTGGTCCAGTAATGAGTTAAATTTAGATTGGGATTTACTGAAGTGATGATTTGGGGAAGAAACCCTCTGAGAGCATGGAGGCACAAAACCAGAACAGAGTACATCCTGTTAACTGTCATTTATTGTAGTCTAAGATGAATAATGTCTGAATGTTGGTTCTTTCAAGCCACAAGCAACCCTGTTATTAAAAAAAATTAAAAAGACACTAACCCCCTTTTGGGTTAATAAGTGTAAGCTGTAGTGAACGCCAGCAGGTGGAGTCCTCTGACTATTGCTGACTGATGCATTAGCTGCTGTGTTTTTCAAAAAATGGAAGGCAAAAGTGAGATATGCTAATGAGGATTGTATGTCATTGTGTATGCAGTCTTTCTAGTTATGTAAATAATTGCTGTCACATCACCTGCTTGTTATCTCTTAGCTAAAGATTCCTGATATTTTAGTGCTGTAATTCTTTGAAATCTAATGCAAATATGTCTGGAATGCAAGTATGAGGTTACAAAGCATAGTGGCTTACAGGGAATTTCCACATACCACACTTCTAATGAAGCTTCTTATCCATTTCCTTTATGATTTAATTGATCACCCCGGCCTTCAACATGATATTCTGGTACTTTTAGGAAAAAGGTAACTTTTTCTTTTTCCTAAATAAAAATTGGCCTGCGGGTATCTTAACCATTTGGATGTAGAAATCTCATTTCCTATCCTCCAAGGCTATCAAAAATAGTCAATTTAGAAAAAAAAGTCTTGTCTCCTTGAAATAAAAAAAAAAAAAAGGAATATGTAAAGCTACAGAACAATCTTGCACTTATTGTATGCCATATCCCTGTCACTGCCCCGACTACACTTCTACTCTGAATTAGTTTAAGTAGTCACTAGTGTTCCACATAGTGCAGCATATAAAAGGGTTTGCAGTGCTGATTCTAGGTGAGTGGCAATGTGAACTTCAGGGGTTGTTTAATATTCATTGCACACACTTTGAAAAAAGACAGAACATGTTTTTCGAACTTCAGTGCATGTCTGTGCATTGCTGCATATGTAGTGTGGGCCCTGGTGGCCACTGAACAAGCTGGGCCAAATCTGCCCTCAGTTGCACTCTTAAAAATCTGAATAAATTCCATTCTTTTAAAAATAGAGCTACCCTATTTACATCACTTTAGCAGAAGGCAGATCAGGCCTGCTCTTTGTTTCTGACTGCTGTTGATGGGCTGATGATCTGTGCTTAGTGGTATTACAGGCCTATAGGGGTATTTATACAACAGTCCCAATCCCATTTGCTGGTTTTAAATAAACACACTGAACTGAGGCTCTTCTTAGTTAGGAAGAAATAAAAAAAGCAAAAGGAATGAGGGCCAGCCTCCTCTGATTTCAAAAGCACCTTTTGGCAAAGCCTCCTGGTCCCTAATCTTTCATGTTCTTCTACGTGCACCTACTCCCCCAAGAACTTCTCTTGTCTCCAGGGTCAAAGCCTTAGACCCCTTGGATTTTCTTGGCTGTAATGCTGGGCTCCTATGTAAAAGTATTCCATGGTAATGTATCAATGTACTTCAAGTACTTCATCTTAGGAACCACAAGATCATCTCTTGCTGTGTATATTTCTGCTGTACTTCCTTGCTCAGTGCTAGAACCAAGCCCAATTCTCACATGGTAGAACACATCACTACATACAGATGTATGTCAGGGAGTCTGATAAATTGATTTTCATTTGTGGGGTGGTTTTTTTTTTTTTTTTTTTTGTTTGTTTGTTTGTTTTTTTAATTCTATTTATGTGGTTCTGGTTGCTCTTTCCTAATTTGCTTGGTTTATGTTACACCACATTGATATGATTCTTCCTGTAGTTACATAAATTTCAGGGTTAACTTTGAGCTGTATTCAAAGAAAACTGAGATGCACAAGAATGTTACTGAGATAAATGATTTTTGTTTGTTCCCATATGTCTACTGTAGTAGAAATGATGCTAATAGAGCTAAATGAGCTAAAATTCTTTACTTCATGGTCCTTCATATTTAGACATAGAACATTTCTGAACTGACTGTAAATATGGAGAAAACTTTTATGCCAGCTATCATTGATAACTAGTTCACTGTATAAAAATAATGTACAGTGGTTTTAAGAGGTGCTTTGTGAATACGGCAAAGATGTATTATTTTTAGATAAAATTTTTGGAATTAGGGGAATATGTTGAATCATTTTTATGCAGTGACTGGAAAATAATCTATGGTATTTTTCTAACCTTTGCCACCACAGCTTATAAGAATCAACATTTATAACACTTCATTCTGAATCACTGACATTATTTATTCTTTCAGTGGTGCTGGTAACAGATTTACCCAGTTCATAATGTAGGTTGTTTGTTTATTTTTTTCTAGCTGCCAACCCTCACTGGGATGTGAATTCTGAGCACTTTTTCCTAACTTAATTTGCCCCATCTGCTTGGTAGAAATAATAATCTTAATGAAGGTATATGAGAAGAAAAACTTTCTATGACTCCCTCCTTGGGGCAGAAGTTAAGGAAAAAGCACTGTAATAAAGATTTGAATGGAAACCATGAAATTTCTGAAAGTATACGATGCAAGATGAAATTGATCTGTATAGAATTGTGATCTGTGGGTGTAGTTTAGACTAGAAGTTTGATGAAATTTGTATACATATGATATATTTTCCACAAGTGTATGTCACTGCTAGCACGTGGTCCAGGCATTTCCATTTGTGGTTCCAATACTTCTTACATGAAAGCAACTGGATAAACACTCAGTAAGAACTTATGGACTGCCTGCGGTACTAAATGTGACCTGCAAGCTCTTCTTTAAAGCCACTGCTCAAGTACAACTTCATGTGAGCCCAAAGCTGTGGTCCTGCTTCTGCTTACTAAAGGTGGTACTCATGTTGCTGGTTTTACCAGCATACTGCTGTACACACATGCAACATCCCTTCCTGCCTCCTCTGATGACATCACCCTGCAGCAAAGAATGAATGACTGCTTTTATCTGTTTCCCTGGTGGTAGTCTAGAAAAAAAAGACAACATCCACCAATTAATCTGGTTAGTACTGTAGGCTGAACAATGCGTGCACTCTGTGTTGCACTGATTAGAAGTGGGTGTCTATACCTAACCTTGAAAGTGTCACTGAGTGATCTTGAAGCCATCTTTCCTGTTGCAGTGTATTTACCTTTTCTGCTTTCTTCTCATGCTGCAGCCACACTTACTTGTTAGCCAGGTGACCATGCTATCTGTCTCAAAACCCATTTGCCTCATTTCAATGAGGTGATCGTTTTCACCCTCCCTCTCAGATTAGCTGTCTTGACCACACAGCGACATCATTCTTCATTCTTGTTGAGGTTCAGCTTTCATCATCTTTTAGCAAGGTGTTGATTTGAGTGAAGTATTATGAAACCTGTGTGAGGACAGTCTTTTCTTTGCCAAAATAAGTGTAGAAGAATGTGCAGTCCCTTTGTACTGTTGCTGTCTTTGGCACAGCTGTAGCTTACCAGCTGTCCCAGTTGACAAATTTAAGGAGTGATAATGCTAGAGGGGGGATTGGACTTTGTTACTTCATAGTGAAAAGGCTTTAGGGCTAACACTAGTTGTCTCAGGAGAAAAAAGACTGAGGGATCATAGTTTGCATTGGGAGGATGAATACTTACTTCATCTGTGAGTCAGCTCTATAGTAAAAAAATAATTAAAGAAACTAAAATTGAAGTGCAATAGCTGGAAATTACTCTGAATGATGAGATTAAACAGAGACCAAGCAAACAAAAAGCCACAAAAGGAGTAAGAGCCAGAAGGGCTACATCTTTTACTTCTTTGTTATAGAGATATGACTCATCTCTCTGTGGCTTGCTTTATTTGGTATTCATTAATCAGTCCACAAATAATTCCCTGACTCATCTGAGCTTGGAGCTAAACATTTCAGTTTTTGAAAGAAATTTCATGTTTGAAAAAGTCGTCAAGCTAACAAAATTGTACATCTGTGTCTACAAACTGCTAGGTCTTAAGCAGGAAAGCTTCAGATTTTTTCCCACTGGCCCACCATTCTTCAAATCTTCCCTAAAGGTGAGCGTGATAAATGTTCAGTTGCCTTGCTTGTTGAGTGTGGTCTTAAATGTGAAACAGAGCACTTTAGCAGTCATGTACTTTTCGTAAAACGGAACAGACAAGTGTATTTATTTGGTTTACTTCTGATTTGAAGCAGTGGTTTAAGGGTGAAAGGTTTTTTGTCTTACTTCCCAACTAAGATATCCCAGCAGGGATTCAGCTGACCTAAACTCTAACATTGTATCTGGCTGTGCAAACTGCGTTTAGGGGTCTCTTGTGCTTATGCATCTTCGAAAACTTGTTTTTTGTTAAATATCAATACCAGCTCTGAGCGGAGCTGCTCCTGAGTAAAGCAATCCTGCAGGTCTCTGCAGCACGCTTTGCTGGGGAGGGCTCCACAAGATGGCAATGTGTATCCAGGTTCTGTTTCCGTCTACTTTTAGCGGGAGACCTGCCAACTGCATCAGCAGATTTTGCTGGTGGAAAAAAAGTATTAAAAAGTTCCATATGACAAAACCTTATTTAATTAAATACTCTTGATTATTTTGTTTAAATTAAAACCATCGTGTGTTGTTTTAATATTGCCAGATTAATATATATAAAAAAAAAGATTGTTTTGTAAAATACATGCTTTCTTTCCCTGCTCCATTCTATATTGTAAAATATATCACTGTTCACATGGTATTATTTTATTGAGACAGATGACTCTGTATAGCAAATACAAGTAATTATGTCCATTCATAACTCCAATAATACTCTTTTTAATGAAGGAAACATTGCAAGTTAATTGTGCCTGTCATTGAATCGCTTCCCTTGCTTGGCTCTAGCTTATTACAAGATTGCTTTTGAGAGCATCCTGAGTCATACCCGTATATTGTAAACCACCAGTCAGTCCCCTGCAGATTAAGGGAGTCTTTGTGGGGCAGAGAGATGAGCAGGGGGAGAGCTCTTTTGTCAGAAGACATAGGCAGGAAATACTTTGCTAGTGATGAAAGGCAGGCATAGCTCCCTTTTCAGCCCGCACAGAAGATATTCCTCACTCCTTTATTACTGTTGGGCTCTGGTGCCTTCCTTCTTTACATGAAGTAGTGGATAACTAGAGGCAGTTGGTCCTAAGGGCTGAGTGCAGAAGGCCTCACTGCACAAGAGGCTGCAAAGGGAAAGGGCAATCAGGGTGACGCTGAGGAAGGCTGTTTTGGCAGATTTTTAACAGTTCATCACACACACACACAAAATCAATCTTCTTTGTAGAGACAATGAAGGAAGAGGGAGCCAGGCTGTGGGTAAAAGAAAAACAGTTCCTCAAGGAAATACAGTACTATTAGGACCTAGTTCCCAGTGGATGCCTGTGCCTTATGGGGTCTAATAAGTATGAGCTCCAATCTAGTCTACGCTAGCAATTGGAGTATTCAGATACCGCTGAGAAACACCAAGTTTCTCTTTCAGGGATATCTCAGGTGACTAATAATGTCAGAATACGTGTTTTAGCCTCTCTATCTTTGAGGCACTATTGCGGTCTTTCTCCTTTCGTTGCCTGCCTATTTCCAAGCAACTTCCTTTGAGGCTCGTTTGTCTTATTTGGCTGAAATTAAACGTAAAGTTCAAATATTGTCGAAGGGAAAGAGACTGTCAGAAACAGGCTTGAAGTATGGGCACATAGCAAGACTACATAAAAGCAAGTTTTCATCCCTCATGGTTGTGGGGAGAAGAACAGAAGAAAAAAATTCAATTTCTGTTCTTTGCCTTCAACTTTTGAGGAGATACAAGGTCAAAACTGATGAAGTGAGGCTCAACTGCGTCTCCTGCCACAATTGAGATTATATGTATTTTAACAGAAATGTAGATATTTTGGATGATGGATATTCACCTGAGTTGAATTCCTCAGCATGAATGGAAATGGACTGTGTTTTCTATGTTGGTGGGCTGCTTGTCTCTCATTTTACCTTCCTTCTAGCCTCCTGAATAGAAAAAAGCCTGCTAATTTTCACCTCTAGAGCATCTGAACAGTTCTTGCCAGACATAGTCACCAACTATCCTATAACAAAAGCAGCTCTGTGCAAGTGCAAATTACGGAGGGAATTCAAAAGACTTGCTTCTGAATATCTAAATCTGTGAGCTAAGAGCATATATCTCTAAAGAATCAACAAGATTCTGGCATCTTGTTGAGTTTGTTCTGGGTACTTCAGTAAGGTAAGAAACAATGCACAGTGATGTCCTGCCTAGCTATAGTCTGATTTTAGAGAATATCTAGAAGTTCTGCAATATATTGGAACACCTTTATTTTCAATTTGTTAAAGCACTGAGCATCTTCACAACAGTGTTTCAAAAATGTATCTTTTCGTAACATAAATGTGTAAGATAATGTGTCTTGTTGAGTTATCTGAGTCACCAGTGGAAAATGCCTGCTTAATCGTGCTTCTGCCTTGGCTGGTGGCATAAGTGATTTCCTTGTTGGTATGAGACTGGCAACGCAGTTCTCATTATCAGACACTCCGTAGCTGGTGCAAGCCGAAGGTAACCCTTCTTGATTCTTGCTGTATAAACAGAAGTGAAATGTTGACAAAATAATGGCCAGGATTTCAGTCATACTGTGTGAGAAGCTTGTTGTGAAAGACTTTAACTAGACAAAAGGAAGCATAGAATCATAGAATGGTTGCGGTTGGAGAGGACCCCAAGATCACCTAGTTCCAACCCCCTGCCATGGGCAGAGACGCCTCACACTAGACCATGTCACCCAAGACTCTGTCCAACCTTGAACACTGCCAGGGATGAAGTATGAGAGAAAGCTTGTTTTGGTTTGGTGGTGGTTGTTGTGGTCTTTTTTTTTTTCGTTTGTTTGGTTTGGTTTGCTTGTTTTTGTCTGGAGGTGAGCAACTGAGGTAACAAGGGAGATAGGTCGGACTTTCTAAAAAGCACATAGCTGATATAGAGAGCTACCTGGGAGCTATCAGAAATGCCTACGTATAATGCCAAACTAAACAGAACTCTTGGCAGTCCCCCTGTGCTTCCTATACACCTGTAATAATTCTAGTCATGTGTGACCTACTTTATGACACCTTAGTGGATGTAGGCATCGAACCACTTTCCACAGCTATGTCTTGACGTGACCACTGAGCTTTGCTTTCCCATGCAGTGGGATTGTGCAATGACACATCTTATTCAGCATAGATGCCTCATTCAAAACAAGGGTTTGTAACATTGGTCATTGCATGCTTGAAAAGTTCTGAACTGTGTCTCAGTTCTGCAACGAAAACAGCATGCAAATGAAACTATTTTGGGAAGAACAAACCCCAGAAAAATCCCCTCCAATCTGCCACCTGATGTCCTGTGACTAGGACTAGTTCTGCAGTTCAGTCACCAGTGCAAACCAGACTCTTGTGCACACCAAACATTCCTGCATTGCACGATGCAAAACTGCAAATGAGCTCTTTACAAACATATCAACCCAAAACTGAAACACTTATTGAGAATTGGAGATGTGGTAGACAGCAGCACCAGCAACATATGTCACACAGCACATGAAAAAATCAAGTCCCCCTGACGGCTAATGAAGGGCTTTTCGATATACTTAGCAGTAGATTACTTTTGATTAAAAAGCTTGCTGGTGAGACAAATGTAAACTATAGCCAGGTGCACTCCTGTTAGACAGTTATGTGCTGAATCTAATTTGAAATGGGTAAGTGTTAACACATTTCATTTCCTGCATACTCAGTGAGACAATGTTCGGGTTTTTTTTAAGCAGTAATTTTGAGTGAGTCTTTCAAAGTGCTTGAGTCAGCAATACAGCAAGTGTGTTTGGAGAGATGATCATGCAAATGGAACTTCAAGTGATTTAATATGCTCACCATTGCAGGTAGATAGCTTGATCTATGGCATACTTAGAATGATGGAACAAACTGTATACATCAGTGGTGTATTTCAAGATGTTGTTAGTAATCTTAGCAAATAATGTTTAACATGGGTTTATCTTTAGTCTGGAAAATTTACCAGTAAATGTGATGAATAGCAAAATTATGGAAGCAACAAATAAGAGTGGCTATCTAGATGTAACAGCAGAGGGGAGAGAGAAAATAAGCTGGCTGAGCTTCACCATAACTATTTTTGAGCTCCTTATGCTAAATTGTGCCAGAACCATGACTTCTTATGAGTATTCCTCAGACTGGAACCTACCAATCTACGAGGAATAGCATGTCTTGTACTAGTCATTAGAGGAAGGAAAATATGCAACTATGTGAGAAAGGGTGTAACACTGAGTTCAGGGTCAGTCAAAGAGGAGAAGCAAGTACTTCACAATACCTGAGGCAATGGAAGTACTGGAAATTGGTAACTTTGTACCAGAAAAGGGTGTTTCCAAATGTAAAAAGCTTTGATGTGAATGAAATGTGCACTGATAAAAGCTTTTTAAAAAGGTACACTTAATGATTTTTAAAAATGAAGCCAAATTTGTTTGTGATTAGTTTTGCCCAGAAATAATTATATTGCGTTCTAAAAAAACAATATGCATGTAGTCCCGTCCTAGCATCACACTTTTAAAACTCCCAGAAACCAATGAGTATGCTCACTCTTTTCTCAGCAGCACTCCCAGAATAGTTGCCCTCTGTAGAAATCAGTATAAACAGATTTTTTCACAAAAGAAATATATGCCTTTTTGGAATGGAGGTAGTCTTTGCAGATCTGAAAGTCTGAACAGGTAGACAGTATTTTTTGCAGTTTTGGTGGCAATTAAAATGGTTTTGAAACATACTGATATGACTACATGTTTCAGTGGAAAGGAATAGTTTGAGCATAACTGATATTCTTATTTTACTTCTGACCAGACTTTGCCCACAATTTCTGTGATGGCATCAGTCTGCTATCTGGTTTGGTGTCTGATTGATAGCAGGAAAAGGAGATGTAAAGCCTCTGGACAGTAGTGAGACAGGGTAGCAGCTGAGTGAGACAGGTCTGTGCTGAACTGTACAGGAATAATACATTGGAAGAGCTCCAAAACAGTTCTTCTGCCCTTTTTTTTTTTTTTTTTCCCCTCCAATCTGCTTCAACATAGTAATTATTCTTGATAATAATTTGTCTTTTGGCCCAATCTGGTTGCAAGCAAATTAAAAACCCCATTAATTTCCAGTAGGATAGAAATCATGGAATCATAGAATAGTTTGGGTTGGAAGGGACCTTCAAAGGTCATCTACTCCAACCCCCCTGCAATGATCAGGGACATCTTCAACTAAATCATATAAGTCTACATTGAAAAAGACCCCTGGAGATCACCTCATCCAACTTCCTGTTGAAAATGAGACCCTAGATTAGGTTATCCAGCACCCTAACAAGATGAGTCATCAGTATCTCCAACAAAGGAGATTCTACCACTGCCAGCATTTAGTTGTCATAGGATCAAAGAATGGTTGAGGCAGGAAGGGATTTCTGGAGGTCATCTGGTTCAAGCCCGCTGCTCAGATGGGTTTCTCAGGACTGTGTCCCCACAGTGAAGCATTTTTTTCCTGTATCCAGATGGAATTTCCCTGAAGCAACTTGTGTCTGTTATGCCTTCTGTCAGCAAGCATCCCTGTTCAGAGAGTACCTTCACCTGCTCTGCATCTGGCCTTTAGCTATTGGAAGACTTTCATCAGGTCTCCCCTGAGCTCTCCCTTCTCCAGACTGAACAAACCCCATTTCTTCAATTTCTGAATTTCTTCACCTGTCTGATCTGCTGAACTCAAGATATCTTCCCAGGCTCCCCTTCACCACTCTGTACTACCTGTATGTTGGTCTCATTTGAGAAAAATCTAAACCAGAAGTTAAATGGTTAATTTTTTCAAGTCCAAAAGAACTGTGTTCCTGCTAATGGTTTAGAAAAGGGGATAAACATGTCATGTCATGATGTAGTAAGCTTTCTATCAGAGAAAAGATATCCCAAGCCCAAATGGTACTTGAGCCTGGCCATTAGTGAGAAGTCAGCCTGAGTACTTAACCATCCTATCTTTGAGGAAGGGATGACAGGCTGTTCTTTTTCTGGTCAATACATTATTTAATTAGTGACAGATATGTGCATTTTATCTACTATTTACCTAACTGCTGTGATTTAAAAAAAAAAAAAAAAAAGATACAGAAAAAAGGAGTCAAATACAAAAGAAGTACAACAGAGGGTACAAAAAAGGTAAAACCAGCTCTGCAGCCCAAGTGTCAGCCTCTGTGTTGATTCTATTTTACCCTACCTAGCTGAAATATCTCAGTCCATGCCAAACCAATTACATCATACCTCTTCCTCAGCCAGACCAATGGTACTTCTGGGCAGAATACCACTAAACCATTATTTCAGAACAGTGTTTTTTCTCTAACTTTTATAAACTGTCAACTTTTTAAATGCATTAAGGGTATTATACATATTGTGTTTTTTAGCAGGGCTCTGTTTCTAATGTTCATGTAGACTATCTAGCCTATTCAGACAAATGCCTTTTTTTCATGATTCATCACCACTACTGTACCTATGAAAAAATGTGTATTCTTTTTGTGCTGAACCCAACTTTGGGTTAAAAAGTACTATTTTTTGAATTCCCTATGTCAGTCCTGGACAAATTTTTATTCATCTTCTTGTAGTAAATTCTAGATTAATTCATACTGTCCTATACATTTTCTTCAACCCAGAGGAGAACACCTTGTTATCAGATGTTAAGAAAAGAGAAGTGGATGAAACCATAGCCTGTACCCCATTTGCAAAAGCCTTTGTGAATCTGAACTCTGTGCCTAATAGAAATATAAGGCAAAAGTTAACGTTCAAAGAGGAAAAGGTAAAAGTAATACATATTGCATGAATGTATTATATTAATCATCTAAAATCAAATGCTTCAGAAGATGACATGGTTTGCGTTTATAACAAAGGCTGAGGTTTATCAGATCAAACTTTGTTCTGTAGCTGTGTATAAATGCTGAGATAGTTGGGTAGTGTTTAAGAAAGAAGTCAAGGTAACTTCCAGGGATGTATCATTGGGCACGTCAAGAAAAAAGCTGTGGGATTCAGCCAAATGTTTTTCAGAAAGGGCACTGTACCATTGCTCTAGGATGTTGTTTCTCCATTTCACTTCACTTTCTCACTTCTTGCAGCCATGGAATTGGATATGCAAGTTTCCTTCACAGCACTCAGCTCTCACCAGTCACTTATCTTCTGCAGTACTGCTTGCTCAGCTCATCGCTTGAGTCACAATAGTCAGAGGATTACAGGGGCATATATACCCTCATTTGAAATCTTTTCACGCACAGTTACACCAGGAGTGGTACCCCGTGCTGGCATCTTTGCTACAGCTTTGCTTATGGGGCTTAACAGCATGGGATAGATGTAGAAAGATACTCTGGAAGACCATCATATAGATTATACTCTGGAAGACCATCATATAGATTAACAGCCTAGTTAGTATAGTGATGAAAAAGAGCATATATTGAATGTGATGGTGTCCTTTCCAGAACTTGATTTAATACATATATTTTCTAAGATAATAATATAATTGAAATAAAAATAAATAAAATAATAATTTAAAAAGGCAAATATGTAAACTGTATATGCTGCTTTCTGGTGTATGCATATTTATTTCACAAAGCTTCAATGGGAAAAAAATGCAAAATAGGATGGTAACAGATAAAAACCTATGTAAATAGGTATACCTGAGCTGTTACTTCAATGAACTAATGACTCACTAACACTAATGCTTTCATGTAAAGACTTTGGTCACCTGGCAGTGCGCAGAATAGAATCTGAGTCAGTAAGAGTAGTCCTGGTTTTAAAATTACCTCCCAGTTTCTGTTTTATTTGTAAACAACTACTGTTAGACTCCTTTGCAATGCAGCTCCCATAGCATGAAGAACTGCATTACCAGTTGATTTGCCTGGCTTCATTTCCCAGCTGTACATCAGTGCCTTGCGATGCATTCAAATAGCTGTCTTTGTAAATTTTCCGGTAGGAAATAAAAGCGGAATTATACTTTCTGAAGCCTAACTAAGAACCAGTAATATACACACGTAATGTTTTCACTACTGCAAAGAGAAAACTCACATCTCATACTGATAAAAATCCCTCCTGTTGAAAATTAGGAACAATCTCCCTGACAATTTTTTCCTAAGAGGCTTTAAAATTTCTTTTTCTCAAGCTTTCGGTGTTCTCTACTGCAATGCATGTTTATTATTTAGTTGTTTTCTACTCTTGCATACCATTTCAAAGAAAGTTAACTGTTATCATACAGTATTTTCTTCAACCTTTATAAAATTATTGCGTATTTGAACTCTGCCTCTTCATGACACTGTTTAATTCTGTGTTCTCCTTCTTTAAATTCTCCTAGGTCTGAATCCTTACTGTAGAGAGCAGAGTTGTCATTACTCAAGGAACTGCTAGCCTGCACAAAGCATTAATGCAGGCATTAAATGTTGATCCGTCTAATGGGTTAAATCTGTATGAGGAAGAGTTGGGAGGAGGTGTTGTAATGGTGATGTAAAATAGCTAGAGGAGGTCCTCCTCAGGGTGATGTCTCACAGTGATAGTCCTGCATGTCAGCATCTCTTATCCCTGGCTTGGGAGAGTGACTTCTACAGGGTGAAAGCTCATGTATGTACAGCGCTCATTTAATCTTTGGCTGACTTGGTGATACTACTGACAGAAGGCGAGTTTAAGCAGTGGTCACATTCTGGTGGACGAGTCTGGTATAGGATCTGATCTGAGATGGCCAACTCATTTCACATAGATTACCCAACAGCCTTCAGATATAGCAGAGTTGGTTGATACTGACCTGGGCTGGATTCAAACTGGCAGTTAAAGCATGAAAGCTCCATATGCCAGTATCTCCCCTGAGCCATTAGGTGACATATGGTTTTGTTCTGAGAAAAATGATGCTAAGCTGACCTGAATTATGTATGCAAAGGTTAAAGGCATCTTTTGCCATACCCTATGGAAGCCTTTTGCAGATACTTATATCACAGGGCAGAAATCCGTAGTGTGGAAATTATAAATCCCCTCATTCATTTAGTATGCCTATTCATGTTAAATTGAATGATCAGTGGTAACCTAAAACGACTGGAGAAGCCTTCAGGCCTTGCAGCTGGGTTTGTTTTTTTTTTTTGTGTGTGTGGTTTTTGTTTGTTTGTTTGTTTGTTTTTTGAAGAGAGTGAGAATAATGATGGTTGCCTGCTTATCTGTTCTGTTTTCATCCAGCTATGTTAATTGCTTATGAAAAATATGGCTATTAATTTAATTTCCATCCACAGTTTCCATGTCACTTCTTCAGAGTTTCTGTCTAGCCTGGCCAACAGGAGTCCTAAGTCTACCTCTGCTGCTTTTAGCTGATAGGCGCAGCTGAACTTCTGTTTCTGTACAACACCAAAATGTGTTCAGAAAAGCTTTTGAGAAAATTGTAGGAGGTGATTGGAATCAGCTATCTACAATTGAAGATCATGTCGAAATTGTAATTTCTTCCAAGCTCTGAATAAAATTTAAAATACTCAAATTTCTTTTCCCACTTCAGTAAGTCCTGGTATCTAAACAACAACATGGAAATTAGCTTGACCTAACTTACATTTCATGCAGTCCAACAGAAAAAAAGTCAGCAGACTACATTTCCTTTCCCCACCAAATTTTTAAGAAATCTACTAATACTGCACTTTAAGTAAATTAATATTTAGAATGGCGAGGTGACCTTATAGCTAGGCCTTGACTAACAGTCTGAAAGACACTGAGTGAGGGAATGGGCCCGGGTTGATTTACCACTACTACTAGAAGTGCCCAAAAGTTTCAGTTAGTGGGAAAAAGAACACTAGGAGCAGCCCAGGATCTGTACTCACAAAAATCTGGTCACAAATAAGTCTTCCAAGACTTTTGTCACTACCAAAGAATTACTACTGTGCTTACCCCTAATAGTTCTCACCCCAAATGCTTATGGCATAGTAATTTTAAGTTGAAAATATGGCATAAAACCTGAAGAAAACCCACTGATTTCACTGAGAATTTTGTTGTGGTTTAATTCTCCTCACATTTCCTTCTTCTCAGTATGCAATATAAGTGCAAAAACTACAGTGGGCATAAGAGACACGTTATTATTTTGAGACATAGGTCTACAACTGTTGCACCAAAGAAACATTACTTCTGATGCCCCTGAACTTCTATGGTAAATATGTCCCCAGAAGAAGAAAATATGCTTGTTAAGGGAAGGAATTATATGTGAGAGCATGCCTCAGGAGGAGACAGAGAATGATTGAAGTTTCAAGACAAAGCCATAGAAGAAAAGGTCTTTTATAAACTACAGAGAAGCCTGGAGCACACTCTGTGGTATCTGGAGGAAGAGATAAAACCAACGAATAAAAAAAAGTGTGCACTGATAGAATGATGTAAGTTACCAGGAGAAATAAAAAGTGGTTGTGAAGAATGAAAATATATATAAGACTTCCGCTAGAAGTAAAGATATGGCAGACTAGGCACCAATTTGGAAAGTGATCCTGTCCCTATCTATCTAAATCAGTTCATAAGCAACACGAACAGAAAAGGTGATTTTAGCCTTTACTACATAAAATAGAAAATAGCATGAATTTCAGTAACTCAATTTCATATGTCATTTTTCAAACATATTATAAAATGCTACTTAGACAAAGAATTGGAGTCGGGTATTTTGGACCACTGAGGATGACTGAGCAGACTGGAACGTCGGGCCACCAGAATAATTCTGAGGACTGAATATATGAAGTACAGCGTGTGTAATATCCCTCACTCAGTATATTTTGCTTCATATATTTTGCTTCACTTTGTTTCTGTGCCATGTCATTTTTCTCCTCCTTTTTCTGCTATATACTATCAGGTATAATTAATTGCAGTTTGTTTTGTTGTAGCTTTTTTTTCCTACAGCCATCTACAAAAGTTCCCACTCTATGTGTTTGTGTAGCTCTCAAGCATAACCATGAAAAGAACTGCCAGAAAAGCTGTCATGAGCCAGGTAACGGTCAGCGCTAATTAACAGAAGGACTCAGAAGTGGAATAGTGTTGTTCTGAGATTAAGCTTGGGATGTTTGGAATGAAAAGAGCTAAGCAACACAGTTGCTTCTTTTAGTGTGAGAGCTCACAAAGCCACGGAGGGTGAAGCTGCAATAGTAAAGATGAGGAGATGAAGCAGATGTTTGAGGATTTCAATAGCGATGCTCTGCAAGGAATGGCACTTCCAGCCTGCTGTTTTCTGGGTGGTAAGGAAGGGGAGAGGGCAATAAATTCCAGGATGAAGTTCAAGGTTCAAAACTAGGTCAAATTTTTCAGTTGCTTAAAATTTTTGCAGTCTTGTTCAAGTATAATTCATCATCCTTTCACTTAATAGATGCTATAAGGCCTGAAGCTGGGGAGGGAGTGAGGAAAAACCAGTAAATTTATCTGTTCATGGGAGACAGAGGAGAGAACGCATTTCTGGCATTGCCTGAGTATCTTCTGAACAGAAGTGGCAGCTGAAGATTGTTTGGTTAAAAATGATTGTACCAAACCCAGGACGCCAAGAGTGATTTGTAAGTTTTCCATGGGAAGACAAAGCTGTTTTATCCAAGGAGACTGCTTTCCATAGGGAAAACTAATAATTTACATTCAGAGTCTAAAACACAGCTAAACTGTGTGAGCCTAAAGAATACATATGTCTCTGCAGAGTGCAAACCAGGATTTGACATAGACTTTACACCAACAGTGGATATAGAGCTTAGTAATGTGACTCAGGTTTTAAGTGGGTTGTTATTCCAGTGGATTTGCTCTGATTTCTGCTATTTTATACTCCAGGGCTATAAATCTTTACCACTTTCCAGTATTTTATCCCTTAAAGAGGCTCATTTTTTTTTAAGTTACATGCTGATCTGAATTTTAACATAATTATGAATGGAACACGAAATGTATGCATTTTACAGTCTTTTAACTTGATATAGTTAAACCAGCACTTGGATAAAAAATGATTATTTTATGCAGGTTAACCAAAGTATTTTTCAGTTGTATATCTATTTCCAATAGGTGGCACTCCAACAATTTCTGTAAATGTTACGGTGTTTGAATATGAACTCCTGCAAAAGCAGAGGAGTCTATGCAAATAAGGAAAAATTGATTTGTAACTCTTTTATTTTCGATGTAACAGAAAAATATTATGTGTTTATGAATTATGTGTTCAAGGCTGTAAACTGGAGAAATAACAGGGGAGGAGAAGAAAGAAATTTGTGGAATTTTTGGTTTATATAATGTTATGAAATGTGCTATGGTAATGGTATGGTTGATTTAGTATTCTCCTGTCATCCCCTGAGTCACTTACAGTGCTTGCCCAGGGAGTCTGGACTGCTGGGCACGGAAGCAGGAATCCTGCCTAGGGTGCTCTGGCATTTGGTTCCACAAAGGAGTGATTCTTCTGGCCCTCAGAAATACTACTGCCAGTGAGAGAAAAAGGGAGAGGATTGAATTGAAAGAGACACCAGATTACAGGAGGACACAAGAAGGATCTCTGAGGCTGAATTTACCTGAATTCACAATAATGGAAAGATATTCTGAGTAGGTCTATGTTTTTACCCCTAAAGCTCCAACTCCCTGCCATTCTCTGGCTGGTGAATAAAGCTGACAACACTGAACACAATGGCAGAATTCCACTAAGTTGAAAGGGGCTGAGATTTTAACTTGTGTCACTTATCATTCATCCATTTATAGCCATCACTTGTGATACAGAGAACAGCAGAGCTATGGGAAAAAAATACCAATTGTTCTGAATGCTCTTTAAATTTAGTTTATCCAAGAAAAAAAGTGCATGTTCTCCACTTTACATGAAGCAAATTTAGTGACTCAGTGCGGTCACTCTCGCTGCCAAGCAGAGGAAGGGCACACAATTCAAAAGACTGGGTCATCTCATTCCAGAAAAGCTTGATCTGCCAAGCAGCAGCATTGTGACAGACCTTGTTATGCTGCTGGTATTAAATGTTCCCCATGGATCTTTAGTTTTTTTCAGGATAGTCAATCTTGCACAGTGAAACTTCAGTAAAGTGAAAAAATAATGCGTTGGTGATTTCTTAGTACATGGGTGCTATTTTAGACATTCAGCCTGTCATTCTGGGTAAGAGTTCATCCTTACCTCTCTCCAAGGAAGCAAATTTGGAGGTAAAATATGTCTTTGAGTTAACATATAGTGTCATAAAGAACTTCTAGGTCCATTTCTGAAGAGATAGTTGGACACAGTTAATGGAGGTGGCAACCAAAATTCCTAAAGGGTGGAAGTGTCTTTTAGCTAAACTAGCTGAAATCTAGCAAGCCAAAATGAGAAGTAATATTAATTAGGAATTTTGACATTGTGTAGTTTTAGTTTCATGTTTGCGGTAAAGGGCGCAGGATTTGGCTTCACTGCAGATTTACCTGGCACACAGAGAGGTTTACCCTATATTAAGTGTATCATTTTTAATTTCGATGGAGTGAGTGAGCATCAATAGGCAAAGAAAATACATAAACATGCATTGTCTCATGGTGAAGAGCGGTTGATAAGCTTGCAATAAAGAACTTTTTGGAACATTATCTGCATTGTAGAAAGTCTACCCTTTTGACAGCTGCTCAAATTGCTCCTTTGCCATGCCCTTTAAATCACGTTTGATCAGAGCACCTCGCTGTCTCTTTGTGTTGTCTATATTTGTGTTGATCAATCTGTCACACCAAGTTAAACAACACTACAGCTGGACTGTGCAATATGTTTTATTTTTAGGTTTCTGGAAAAGGTTTATATTCTATGTGAGAGCTGCGGAGGAAAGGCATCATTATGGAGGAATCCTAATTGTAAGTTGAACCACATAATTTCCTCCATCCCCAAATTAGCAATATAAGGTAAGAGAGATTGGATTTCAAAAGCTGTGGCACTCTTCCCTCTGTTCCAGTTTACTTGTCCTTGATTCAGCTGGAGAGAAAACAAGCATGTTAAAAGGCACGGTAGAGCAGATAACCTCCATGTACAAATAAGCATCTCAGCTGCATGAACATTTGAAAAGTCCAGCAATTTATCACGTTACATTCTTGCTCACTGCCTGGTTTCAGATATCAAAGCAGTACCATCACAGTCATCAAGCGGAGGAGCGAATTTCTTGTGCCTGCTTGGTGAAGGATTCAATGTTTTAGCTCCTCCATTGCCTCATTTGTTCATCCTTCTTACCATCCTACAAGGGCTAACATCTAGCTCCGGTGATAATTTGCTCATTTTAATGAATCTGAGAAGTGGTTGATTGGACTGCATACACTAACCCTGACTTTTCCTTGGTGCTGCTGTAAATGGTTTGCATAGGCTGGCTCCCTGTGACAGCTTCAGCTGGAGGTTTAGGACTCCAACAGATCAGCTATAGTGGATTTAGCTGCAGGAGGTTTGGATGGTACCACCCGCACCTGCCCATTCCTCCTTACCAGCTGCAGGTTACTGCATTTCCTAGCCAGGATGACAAAATGGAAATTGTGTTTCCACTTCAGTTGTATGGGCTCCCATTTCAGTGCAAAACCTTCACTCTTGGCTTAAGGTAGCTCACCAAATTGTATGTGTATGCTTAGATGGGCTGGAAGCCTGGGAACCTGAGAGACAGAAAACTGGGACCAATAATTAGGTGCTGCAGTACTACATCTGTCAAAGTATCCCTGTGGGTCCCCTAGAAAACACAAAAAAATTGGAACTTTTGCCTTATGTTGCTCCCAATAGATCAGTTTTCAAACCACGGAGCAACAGCTGTTTGGGAGAGGAGAAAAAATTAGTTTACCATTTAGGTTTCATTTCTTAAAAAAAGAATCAGATGTATCCAGGAATTCCAACTCTTCTCTCTCTCATTTTGCTTTGAACTCATCAAAACCCATTTCAGTTTAGCTTTTATCTTGGCAATGAATAAATCTGTGAAATCATAAATGGGGAAAATCTATATGTGTAATTGCAAAAATATTTTAAATAGCCATATGATGTATTTAATATTGATTTTTCTATATTTAATATATTGAATATACAAATTATACTTTGTAAAGTATTACTCAGCATTTTACTTTGTTCAAATATATTCATATTTTTATGACCGTTTATGCCTACACAAAGTTAAGTTTTAACAGAAAGCATATCTTGCATTTGGTTGTGTTGAAGATCTAAGCTATATGGATGTATGGGCTGTGGAAAGAAGGGTTGGGGGTTTTTGACAGATTTTTGAAAATACGAAGTTCTCACAAATACAGTTTGACATGAAATTTTAGGATCTTTTTGGGACTTGCTCAAAAAAGAAATACTGCATATGTTCTTGGAGTTCTGTATTATGACACAGCAAAGATATAAAAAATCTTTCTGCAGGGAGTAGGTAAAATAATGCCAGTATATTGCCTGGCAGCTGGGGAAAGATGCTAATTAAAGCATGGATTTGGCTACCTGAGCTTATTAGCCTATCCCTAGCTAACAAGGCAAAAGCTCCCTGAGTTTTGGGAACTGAGCTATATTGTGTTGAGCTCTTTTCCACTGTGAGAATTGCTGAGCTACACCTTTTAATGATGCTTTTTCACTTTGGAGACAGAGAAATGTTAAATGTTGTCAGTACCCTCCTTCCCAGTTTCTCTTTTAGCTCTGAATAACTTCCTGCATTTACTTATTCCCTTGATGCAAATTTTCTTGAAATCTCAATTCTTTGTAAATTGGATCTCAAACTACCTTTTGATTTTTATCTAGAGGAAACATAAAGCTACTATTCCTCCTTGTCTCTCTCTTCATGCACTCTCAGTAAGTCTATAGACAGTGAATTATTATTTTACTCATTTCTGCGGCACCTTTGCTCTGCAAGCTAAGATATTTATGTCTTGTAGTGTGACTTGAAGGTCATTAAAGCTGGCCTCTGAGAAACTGCCAATGAAAAGAGAATTTTTAAGTGTCAGGACTCCTTGGCAGTCCTGCCAATTTGAGGAAGGAGGCACACTTCATCAATTGAGATTCATTATGAATTTTCTGGATTTGCTCTGCTGCTAGGTGTAGCTAGAACTAGTCTCAGAGTTCTGAATCCTCTGAAAGCAAGGGCTTCCCAGTCAGCCTTCAAAGCTTCACCGGGACTACAGCCAGAAAAGGTTACCCACAAGGTGACTGTTTATCCTCAGGTTACATTAATAATTGAAAGAAGAAAGCAGAGGGGCAACATGCTGTGACTGTGTGTTCAGACTTACCACCATAAAGCTGGAAGCAGGGAGCTGTACTCTGCATTGTTTCCACCTCCCCAGGGAGTTTTCAGGGTGTCTGGAAACTCTCTGCACAGCTCTCAAGGCTTAAAGGCAACAAAGGGGTAGGCAAACTTTCTGAATGTAGGTCTAGCTATTGAAGACCATTGAATCCAGATCTTTTTTTGCACATGTGCAGTGAAATTCCTTGGCAGTGTATTTAATGCCTCTAGCGAGGTGTGGCATTAGGCAATCTGAACATGAAGATAGGCCACATACCTCTTCTCCTCTGCAGCTCCACTCCCAGTTTCACTTACATGACATTTCATTGTGCCCACAGAGGTGAGTCATGACTCCCTGGCCCAGCAGAAGTATCACCCAGGAAAACTCTGGCTAGGTGTCTGTGCCAGAGGATTGCATTAACATCATTGGGGTTTTTTTGCAATGCAATAACTTGACTATTTTGACTCATAATCAGCACTGACAGCTCTTAAGATTGAATCTTAGGTATCAGGAAGTTTCAAGCTCTTTTAGTAAAAGCCTCTAGAGCTTGAAAGAATGAAGACAGACTGAAAGTAATGTTTTAAAGCTATTTATGGACTTAAGATGCGAAAGATATTTGAAGTGTGTGAAGTTGTAGGAAAAGGCCCAAAGCTTGAAACTCCAGAACAGTAAGAACTCAGCATTTTTAATAATTAATCTCTTGATCTTTTAAAAAAATGTTATGAATTTCAGGAAGAATAGTGCATAAAGTACGAATGCCAAGCATTAACAGTACCAAGTGTTTTTCTCTGCTGTGTGTGTTAAAAATTAGCATGACTTTAACGAGAAGTCTACCGTAAATTTTGAGATATGTTAACGTAGAGAAAGGCAGCACCTGAGAAAGCAGGCTTCAATGAACTCAGTCAGAATTTTCATTTGAACAGTCTATTTGCCTAGAGAAAAACACAAAAACAGTTTAAAAGCTTTCTTTTCTAGATCTTCTGTTTGGCTCCAGAGCACCTGTTCGTCTGGTTAGTACAGCGCCTTGTACTTTAATTTCCATCTTCCATTTCTCTCTTGCTTATATGTCCATTCTCTTGTCACAGAACACTGGGACATGGGAACACTGTAGAGGAACTTTGCCTGCCATGTGCTGACTGGGGTTTGCTATGTGACTGCCTTGCTGCCACAGCTCTTTGCATTTGGGCCTAACATGAGCTGCCAGCAGTTCTCAAGCAGCTTTAATCATGTGCGATGACTAAATGCCCTCCCAGCAAAGAGAAAGTCAGGTTCTATCTAGATTCCTTTCCCCAGAGCCCCTTCTCACATTGCTACTCATAGACCTAATGGACTGTTGCTGCTACTCCTCACAACTGAAAACCAGCTTTAAGTAGCTGGGGTAGGTGGTGAAAAGTGGGTGAAAGAAGATCAGGAGGTAGCTTTGGCTCTTAGCCCTGCTAGCAGGATGGCACTTGTGGAAGCAGCTGCCCTGGGACATCCCTCTCACATGGCCTTCTTGCGCAGATCTTTGTGTCTCTTTGGCACCTGGAGAAGATGGTGCAGCCCCACTCAGAGACACAGATACAGAAGTCAGAAACACGTCCTGCAGGAGAAGGCAAAACTCGGTCCTAGACTGAGGGAGCAGAACCTCAGCTTGACAATGCTATCATGGGGACTTGAATGTTCCTTCTTTGACCTTGCTTCTCTGAGACGTACCCACCCGCCAAAAACAAATCCAGGAAAACAACAGAAACAAAAACAAAAATTCAAATATCTGTTGCTCTGGAAGCAGCTCTATCGCGTTTAGAGCTTCCTAGAACCTGCGTGCCTGAGGCTGCTGGGGAGGATGCACTGGATCAGTGTTTTACATTCCCTAGCATGGATTTCCTCTCTGATGTATTCCTCTTATGACTGGCAGACGGCCAGGTGAAATTGTGCAGAACATCAAGCATTAAGAAACCAGGAGACAGAGTAGTGTGTCTGTGTTGCCTGCTGATTGGAGATGGGGCATTACAAACTGACATTTTCCTAAACTTGAGGTTGGAATTGCTGAAGCATTTAGGATAGTGTGTCAGCATGTACTTTTATTTGTAACAGAAAATAGTATTATCCTTAACAGTAATCCCAGTCCTCCAGGTGAAAGGCTTTCATTGTTTCAGTTATAACTAATTAAATGGTGCTGCTAGAAAAGATGTGTTTCATGCAGGTGAAATTCACACACGTGTTTACCTTGGCTTACTTTTAAATTGACATGTTAATCTGGAGTAATTTGGAGCATCACAAGGCATTGAGCACTGATTGCTTTTCTTTCATTTGTTTTCAATGATTAAAAATTAATTTTCTGAGGCAAGTCTTCCAAGTACTAGTTTCTTGTGAGAAAGTGTATATGTGCAAGTCAGAAATTGCTCTGCAGCCTAGGAGATACAGCTTGCAGATCAGGGATACATAGTAATTACAATCCAGGTCAGAGCAAAGCTCACTGAGCCTGTCACATTGACTGGAATTCATGCTAGAAGGCCATTATTTTTCCCAATTCAAATTTTGCTCTTGTCTCTCGGCAACACAAATAAAGTTCCTCTGCTAAAAAAATCCTGAAGCCTAGCTGTGGATTTTTGTTGCCTACTTTCCAACCGAAATATCAGGCTTTCTTAAGGTGCATAGAGGACTGGCAGCCAGAACTTGCAGTTGGATGGGAGCCTAGCAGTATTTGGGCTAGTCAGTATTACACAGTTCAAAACTAGCTTGCTCAGAGAGATGCTAGCCTTGACATCAGGACTGGCTGTTTTCTCTGGTGATTCCAGAGAATGTAATGGCAGTGTCCCAGTTAAACTATAAATATAGCAGCTAAAATAGTTGATGGTATTCTTATTTTCGGCATCTTTAAATGCTGAAGAGATGTCGTAACTGAGTGCTGCCAAAATCCCTGCACTAAAGCTGTAAGATACAGCTGTACCTACTTTGAGGTCTTCTTCGGAGGTGCCTTGGAATAAAAAAACCTGTTTTGGTTTTCTAATAAAGAGGGTATTCTTTAGTGCATCCACCAGTTAAAGCAAAAGAACCACCCCATGAGATACTAGTATTTTGTCAGAACATGATGAAGTGTTACATATTAATTACTTTCATGGGTTGCTCCTAATTATCCATGATGGCCAAAGGTAACCAAACTAAAAATAAACAAACCATATGCAGAAACTGTCTTGACCAAACACATGCTGCAGAATTTTGATATGGCTCCAGAGGGGCTTATTATGGGTTGGAAGTACTGATATTTTCCTGTGGTTTAGGCATAAAACTTTTCAAACATGGCTGCACTTTGTTAGTTTGTTGATAGACTCATTCCACACAATCGTCAGCCCCCTAGTACATATTATAGAGGGGTCATTAGTTCTGGGAAAATGGAATATTTGTCATCACTGTAGCAGAAGTGTGTACATATCATAAACGGAGCCCGAAGGGATTTAGTTTCGGGTTATTAAGTGTTCACTTAGGATGGTGGATAATAACTGCTGGTTTTGATATTTTAGATTAGACTGCCCTTACTGCTAGTAGGGCTTATTTTCAGTGACTGTAAGTCTTGTTATTCCAAATACATGTTTAATGTTTGAGGCAGTATCAAAAAAATCAGTAAACTTGTGTACTGTCCAAAATTTGCAAAATATTAATTCATTAGTTAGCACTTTAACTAAGCTCTAACAAGAACTCTGCTACAACAATATCCAGTAATTAATGAGGCAGCATTGTTATCAGGAACTTTTTTACAGGTGTAAAAATGAACAATTTTGTGGGTTTGTTCACACGTTATAATACAATATATAAAAGCACCAACACAAATATTACAGAATAAATTTCTGTGAGAGAAGCTGCAGTGGAACCAACATCACCCTGAGTAAAATAAAATTAAGGTATCAGGGCAAACACTGGTACTTTTTAAAAAGGTTTGTCTGAAAAAACACTGTTGGTCACTCCAGTAATGTTTTGTTTTCCTTGCCTAATTAGACTCAGAGACTGCCTGTACTGCAATCTCAAACTCTAACAATAGTGATGAAACTGTTGACTAGAATAGCATATTATAGGGAGAAAGATAACATTAGCTATAGCAAAATCTCTTTGAAAACATAGTTTTCTTTTGCTTAGTTGAAAATAGACAATACAGGCTGACCTTTTCGTATCAGTATTTTGCAGATACCGTTTCTCTGTGTTAGATACTAAATCTAATAGAATCAAGACATTTTCACTATTAAGTCCACTTTTCCCTATGGTTGAACAGTCAAAATATACTGGAAAGTTACAGTTCTGATCAAATGGCATCAAAGTTCATGTTGGATATGCAGTGAAATCATAGTGGAGACCAAACACAAACATGCTATTCTTTAAAGAACTGGCCCAAATAGCTAAATTAAATGTTATCTTTCAGATTTGGTACTGCATTTTTTCCCCTTTTGATATTTGTCAGATGATTATTTTATTACTGCAGTTGCTTGAAATTATAACTCTTCTTGATGATGTTTATATTAGCTATGAGAAAATACTGACCCTGACTGTGAACTTCTGAAGTCATACCAGTAAGGCTGAAAAACGGCCCTGGCCCTGAGTACCAGGTAAAGATTAGGCCAGTAGTGTCTCACATTTTATTAGTCATTAGTAGGAGATTATTATTTTGTTTAATGGCATTTGAGACAAGTACACTTACTGTGGAGGTAGCACATAGCAACCTATTGTTAAGTTTGGCTTCCCTGGTAGTATAACCCTTTTTTTTAGGCTATTTATCAGATTGTCTTTTTGGGGCCGGAATTTTCCCTGTTTCATGTCCATAGCTTGAAATATATTTAAAATTCTGACACACAGATGAAATAGATGGGAAATAGGAGAAATAAGTAGATTTTTGTATTGTCAGTTCTGAGTACTGAGGTTTTGTATGCAATTTTTTCTCAAATATGTAACACCATGCATAACTTCTGCCCTTCTCTGTAAGAAATACGTGTTATAGTAATGCTTAATTCATGAATGGAAGTGTCCTCACGAAGTATAACATTTTCTAGAGCTGCTCTTTGTTTCATCCTCATTTGTCTACAGACGCCCTTTTCAGTCCACATGTATTTTTATGTGATTTACTATTCCTTATTCACACTGTGGCAGTGAAGCCCCAGTCAAGTGCTGTTTAATAGGCAAAGTAGAGAACAGCATCCCTCAGGACATAGTCAGTTTGTAATTAGGAGGAACATTTGGGCTAGGAAATTGGTAATTATGCTCATATTCCTATCATTTAACTGTAGAACTGAACCACACATGGTTGTTTTATGGTTCCAGAAGCCAGATCTATGCTAAGTTTTACTGTAGTGTAGGTAGCCTCTATTCCAACAACATGCAGGTCCAGTAGGGCGGTTGACCAAGCTGTGCATAGTTATGCATGCTAGCACATCTGCATGGCTGTATAATTAAATTATCATTCTTGAGCTCAGTCATTGCATCTGCTAAGGTCCACCTTTAGATCTACATGAAATATATGAATGTGCTTTGATCCCATCTCTACTGTTTTGGTTATGTTATACTCATCTACATTAGCAAGTGACTCAGCACATTACCAGCAGCTCAGCAGATCATGTGGCTGCAGTTGAGTTCCCTCCATTAGACTAAGTATGGTTCAGGGGTTTATGTCAAACGCAATCTATTTTGGTTAGCTGTACCAAATATCCCACCTATGCAGGTATCTCAAAACTGTTGGAAGAGTTAGTGCTTTTCTCAGATCCTTAGAGGCTAGGACCATTTGGTGTGCATTTGGAGCATGGCCTCTGATCTGTTTCAGTTTTCTTTGAAAGAATCCTGATTTGCATGCCTTAAATTTGCTCTGCTACCCGAAGCAGTATGCCGTAAGTGCAGACAATCAAGGGTTTCACTTAAAGAAACTCTCCTGCCCTAAATTTAAGTGCTAATTCAAGTGCAGCAGCTGACAGGTTTTGAGTTGCCGCTTATTTAAAGGTCTTACCTGTAACTGATTGTGTGAGTGTTTCTGGGTGGTGTGGGAATGAAGTGAGACTGCAGCTCAGAGTCATTTATATTCACCCTTTTGACTGCCTTGATTTGAGTAAGCTGTGCTTTAGTAACTGACCGCAGCTCAGAGATGGTTTAAGAAAGCAGTCTTGTGGTGTCTCAAAAATTAGTCACTGGTTCCTAGATCAGGCGCAGAACTTGGGAGTAAGCATGTGAATGAGCGTGGTATGTGCTCACATTATTTGCCATGCACATAAATTCAGGCATGCTAAGTGGGTGTTCTGCAACTGACCTCAGTATGCCAGTTTAAGAGCATTACCTCATAGATATGATCCACACCTATTGCATAATATATCATATGTTTAAAGTCTCATGACCAAAACTATTAGTCTCTGACCTCTCCTATACAATTTTAGTTGTTCTTTGCTGGCTTAGGGAAGTGCTGGACTGGCTTACATGCTGGTGTAAGACATGGTACCATATTACTAGTGCAGGGTGGTACTGATTATGCAAATTAACTGATATTCAATTTCAATTCTTTTTCTATTAGGTAAATTAATAAACTCCAAGAAAAAAAAGTCTGGGTAATTAGTTTTTCTTCTCAAATAGCTAGTCCAACTTTTTTAATATCGCTACTGTAATATGCATTTTCATTTGATTCTTTTTTTTTTTTTTTCTTTGGAAAGAAGGAGGGAACTAGGGACAAGGGAGTTAAAAAGTGCTGTGTTTGGGCCTACTCTCCCAACAGCTTATACTCACTGGATATCCTGTTTTATCAGTGGGGGCTGTGTATTATGAATGAGACAGGTGTTTTCTAATAAAAGAATTCAACTTGAACTGACTTCTGTTTGCTTGCTTTTTTAGTGAAATCCAGACTTGACATTTTCAGGCATATCTGAAATGCCTAAATTTGGACTTGAATTCACTAACTCAGTAACTAAAGCAAAAGGACAAAACTCTTCCTCTCACCTTATTGTCTGCCTTCAGCTTTGCAATATGCAAGCAGCATATCTGGCTATATCTGGCTGCTAGACTTCATTATTTCTAACACTTGATTTCTTTCTGAGTCTGGTTGTATGTGCAGGAGATGTGAAAAATGGATGAACACCCACATTTGGGAACAATGCATCACCAGAACACCAGAACACCAGAAAGCATCTGGTGTTCAATACCATGGAGGTGCCAAGATGCTGCTGCCCTGAAAAATACGTTAGAATAGGTAAGCATGACTAATGCATATGCACTTAAGTAACTTACAAAGAGCTGGTTTTGAATAAGAGTGAGAGGATTTTAGTCTTTCACACTTTTGATACACACACTCTGCTGCAGTAGATGTTTCAGAAACCTATTCTGAAATGGGTTCCATGTTCTTGTGAAGATAAACAATACCGACAATGTTCTTCCAGCATGTAGTCAATATTCTGCTGTCTGTTTGCAGAGCTCTTGATGGAATAGTTGCTGCTCAGAGACCTAAGGTGGTTTTTTGGGAGCTTTCAGGGGAGTGCTGAGGATTACTGCGTGTGGATTGTACCTGTTGGTGTGGTCTTTTTCCTCTGCCTTAAAATACTTCCTAAACAGTGAGATATACTGTTATAACAGTGTTCCTAGTAATTAAAAATGTTGACACTAAATGTAAAAGAACAACAAACGTTAATTGGGCCAGCTTTCCTTGGATCTTCTTGTCACGTTGACACAGAATAGGGGGAAGCTGCACTGGTGTGGGTAGGACTACAACTTAAAGCAGTGGTTAGCAGATCTAGCTTTCACAAGTGGGGAATCTGACATTTCTTGATTTCGATAGGCCCTGCCTATGTCCTTTAGCTGCTGGTACAGTACAGAGGTAGTGTTTAACTTGGATGGTAGAAAAAGAACTTTTTAGAGAATAGTGGGAAATAAATGAACACGGAGGAAAGAGACCAGTCTGCAAAGGCAAAAAACCCTACAATTTTATTATCTTTCAGCATTGCTTTTCATATAGAGAAAAAACACTGGAAGAAACAATTGTTTTTTGGGTTGGGTTATATGAAAGAAGAATGATTCTACATTCCCTTCAGTTTTCAATAATCAAAGAACATTTTACAAGTCTTTAATTGTTTTAGTCCTCTGTGGAAAAACAACATTTCTGTGATAACATGTTTTTTTCTATAGGAGAATGCCACTTTGTAGAAGTGGGAACATTCTGTAAATTTGTGTGGTTTAATGAAATGTTGTTTTAAAAGGACTAAAAAACCATTTCTGCGAGGTCAAAATGGTTTAAATTTTGTTTCCTTTTGAAATATATCGAATGTATTCCTATCTACTTCTTCAGTGTGAACAAGGATGCAAGGTAAAATTCTATCTGGTTTAATGTTGTTAGAGAAAAATAGTTGTTTAGATTTATGACTCTCCTTTCAAATATCAAAGAAATTAATTGAAGAGATCATAAGTAAACGTTGTTTTGTTTTTGTTTTGTTCCAAAAGATACAGTTTTTAGATACATAGATATATAGGCAAACAGAACACACTATTATTACTCTGTGTTTAATTATTCTTCCCTCTATTCTACCTGACCTAGAAGAAGATGAAACAAAGCAAGTGTTTGGATTAGTGCACACGAGCTATGGCAAGTGATGCCTTGCAAAGCTATTATGATGAACTGATTCACTGCTTCTATTTCAAACTCTCTTTCATACTCACTTGCTCTGACATTTCTCAGACAGGTTCATAATAACCTCAGTAGTCTTTTTCTTACCTACCCCATGGAAGTCAAAATACTTTCCTCTGTTCTTTTAATCAGTAAATTCTGTAAATTTTCTTATATGTTGATCAGAAAAGCCTTCTTTTTTTCCTGATTGCGTTTAAGAATGTATGTCTCTTTCTGTCCAGCTGATCAGACTAATCCTTAACTGCCTTCACTGTGGCTCATCAAGACAGGCAAAGAGCTTATATCTGCATTAAGCCAGACTCTGTGAGCTTTGAAAATGGAAATGTGCAATTTTGCATGCAGTCTCCTGAATGTATTATTCCCATTAAACAAGTGATCCTCTGTCCTAGAAATATGTTGTTGTCACTCTGCGCAGATGCTGTTATGTAAGAAAGTCCTGCTACATCACAGTAATAATATATCATGGAGAATTAAAGCTGTCTGCTTCTCACCTATCCTTTGCTTTTTTTTTCTTTTTTTTTTTTGAGGTTATTGCACTGTGGCCTTATTTTTGCACTGAGTTTCAGTGGAACTTTATTAGGAGCTCTAGTAGTAGTCTGGAAAAGAGCCAGATTCTGACATTTTGCTTGTTCACTAGTGTAGCTGCTGGTTTTCAGGTGCATGCTGAAGGTCAGAGTCAGGCCCAATGCTTTCTGAGTTTTCACAGTAACTTTAAGCAACAGTTTTATCTGGTGAGGGAAGAGTCTCAATAGACAGCATCATCATCTGTTCTTTCTGCGTTTTCATCTGTGCCTGGACCTGCCTTGCTCGTCCTTCCAGCCTCAGAGTCCATTCATGGCGGAGTCTGTAAAGAGAGGACAAGCACTTAGCAAGTACTGAGCCAAATCCTTCAAATGTATCCAGGGCTTTTCAGCAGGGTGGAAGCTTTCCTCTCTTTCATCACCATAGCACTTGTTCCGTATTTATTTACCATCTACACATCTCTCTAGCTTGCTAGATCGGGAATGCAGGGGGTAAAGAGATAGTCCTAATGCTATCAGTGGTTGACCTTGCTGGATTCCAAATGAGGCAAACAACTGCAGAAATATTGTCAGCGTGAAGAGCTCTGATTCTTTTCCTTTGGGATATTCACAAAGCTAGACAGAAATACTGTCTATCCAATAAGGTCATTCAATGTGTAAATTGAAAAATAAAATTACACCCCTTGACCCCCCAAGGTTATGGTAAAATGCTGTGGAAAAGAGCAAGCAGAACTGTGAATATGTCCATTTGGGTTTACTCTGAAGAGAAATAAAGTAACCATTTCGTACCTAAAATCTCTGCAGACCTTGTATGTGTTTAATGAAAGGAATTGATGTCACATGCCAGAGGATCCACATAGCTTCAAGGCACAAGTATAGTACAGACAGAAGAGAAAATCACTAGGGACCACTACAAAATATTGCTGGCTGTGTAATTTTCTGAAGGAAATTGTATCATGAAACACCTGACCCAGCAGTACTATAGGATTAGATATCATATGGTAATGCCAAATGCATCATGGGTTTTTATATTACATTTGGTGTGTTAAAAAAATTTAGCCAATGATTTCATCTGAGAGTAATTCAGCAGTAGTTGTTTCACATGAATGCTTCTGTTAGTTTGGCTTCTGAATTTGATTTCAGATAGTGTTTTAAACTTTTCTCATCTGGCCTACCCTGTCTTTGCTTCACTATTCTCTTATGCATACAGTTAAGCCTCAAACAATTGTTGCAATTAATTAGGAAAAATTTGCCATTGAAAGCATTGGTGTTCCTTGCCAACTAGTGTCCTAGGTGTCACAGAATGAACACTGTCCTACACTTAGAGCCACCTAATCCTCCCAGGTGTTACTTGCATGAAGTACTGAACTTGTGGATTTTGTAATGACCTGATTTTTTTTATTTTTTTTTTTTCTTCCCTAAATTAGAGAACTGTGTGAACAATTTGAGCTTTGGTCAAGTGACCTTGAAGGAACTGGGGTGGGTCTATTTCAGTTGTAACCGCTCCACGAAGATATATTGAATATGTAAGCTAAGACATATTCAGAGCTCTTTTGCTGTATTTTTTTGCTCTTCAGAGAAGATCTTATGAAAGCTTTTAGCGTTTTTAACTTTGTGAAGTTGAAAATAGTATCTGTACTCCTAATTGCAACTGATTTGCCATGTCTTCTTGTGGTAGTCTTTTGTAAAGCTAGAGTAACAAAGGGTTCTAGTGCAGCTGAACGCTTTCCTGGGTTTTATTATTTATGTTTTCTCTCCAGCAACTGGATGATTTGGGTTGGGAATATTACTGACTAGCTGGAGTAGGATACTGGGAGTAGCACTGTCTACATCTGACCCTGTTGGTACACAAGGCCTACCCAGAGCTTGATTTCCTCATGCTTTAAATGACAATAGTAGCTTCCTACTTGGACACTAATGTCAGAGTACCTGGAAATTATTTTCAGGAAGCAGTCCTTTACCAGCACATTCCAGTTTGTTGAAGTCAAATTAATTTATGTGAATGTCCCAGTATTGAAGAAAGTTTATGCAGGAAAACCTTTGTTCATTTCAGGAGGAAAACTCATCAGAAAAACACAAGAGTCACAGATATTTCTTGTGCTCTTTCCCTGTCCATTGTTAGCCAAGGGATTCACTTAGTGTGTGTGGGACCCTGGTTCAAACTCCTGAGCTACAACAGGTTGAGCAAGTATTTGAAGCAGTGTACCACACTTGTGCTGAGTATCTGTACTATAATCACAACTCTTTCTAGGCCATTCTGGGGAAAAAAAGTTAAATTTGAGTAGCCTCATTTTTTATCTGTTGTGTAGCAGAAATGGTAATGAAATGTATTCCATGGAACAGAAAAATCTTATACTGTTTCTATCTTTGGTGTTATATGATGAAAAAGGCTGTTAAACATTATAAAGCTTGTTGATATAGGCTTGTTGATGCTACACATTAAATGGGTGGTTTGCCTGTCCCTTTAATGTAATACTATTTTATACTAGTACTAGCTGTACCAGTTCCAGATAAAAATCTTGATATTTTCTGTCTGTCACAAGCCATACTGCCAAAGTGCTTTATTTTTATGTGGCTGTGCTCCAAGGCCTTTGAAGAATGCTCATGAGGTTCAGGGGTGAAGGGTATCTGATTTTCCATGTATAAGAGCCACGGAAATGTGAGACAAGCAGCTTTGAGAGGAAAAGTGCCAAAGATCCTGAATACAATCTATGCTATGAATAAAGCAGTACAATAAGGAGTTACCTTATTTAATGCACATGATAACATGCCTTGCTATATTGTGCAAAAGAAAAAATACCACTTACTTGTTCAGGGCACTTTTGCTTAACCTAGACTCTTCATATTCTCGCTGCTTAGTTTGCTCTTGGATGACTTTTTCCCAGAAGTTCTTCAGCCCTTCTGCATCATGACCACACATCTTGTGTCGTCTAAAGTTGGTATGCTTGCTCATTTTCTGAAAAGCAATTTGGAGGTCAGAGCAGTCAGGAGCCTAACCTGAGGCAGATACTGTGCTGCTTAGCCCTTTGTAATTGCTTTCTCATGAAGTGCTATTAAAATAAAGTGTGACACCTGAGAAAAATAGGTTACTGATGTTTACTATGCCTTGAAGCAAAATATAATGCATTGAAACAGGCCTTGGGTGACAGCTAAATGGTGTACCTATATTTTTGTTACTGAGTAATGACTGCGCATGGCACATTTCACTGAAATATTGTGGAGGCCTCTGCATGTGCGAGATTTTAAGTGATTTTGGGAGAAGTTGGGAAAAATATTTTCAAATATAGTGCTGTTGTCACTGAAGTTCAGATGAGATATTGTGAAAGGCTTTCCCTTTTTCTACTTCCTGTAATTTTAGAAGAGATTATAGGTGGTTGTTATCCAAGGGAAATATGTTGCTCTTAAATGAGTCCTTCTACTGCTCCAAATGATATCCAGCACAAAATATACAGGGGAATTATGAATCTAAGTTGAAGTTGAAGCACACAGAGTGCAAAGCCCTAGGGAGCTTGTCATGGCCTTGTTCTTTAATTTCAAATCAAAATTCAGTCTTAAATACTGTTAAAAGTAGAACTCGTTAAAGTATAGAGATGAGTTCAAATGAGTGAGAAAAAGGGTAGAAATGAGGTGAATTTGTCCTTGCTAAACACATAGTATTCAAACATGGAGGGTTTTTAGATTCTCAGCTTGTCTGAAGTGCTTGCTGGTATAACCAAGTATGCATTGGTGATCAAATCTTAATGATACTTTCAAAAGTTAAGTTCTGTTGCTCATTCCTGAAGAAAATAATCAGAAAAAATGCACCATGCACTATATTTGTTGCTGGCCAGATATTGCTTTGCTATGAAGGTATCAACAACCTGTTATGCTTCTACCCCAACATGAAGCAGGATTTCCTGCATCAATCTCCTCCCTTAAGCCCCTCCGGCAAGTGGGATGATGCAAGAAAGAAAGAAAACCCAACAGACCCGTGCTCCTGAGTTTTCTATGGCTAGATCAGCACATAATTTGAGGGTTTCTAAGAAATCCCTTTGCTTCATTGTGTTCATCTATATTCTGCTGTCACTAGATACTTTTGCCAACTGGCCATGCTGTAATGCTGATGAATTAATGCCTCATAGACCCTGATATGTACTTGTGAGTCTGCTTCACCGATAATATCATATTTTATAAGCCATTCTTGATAAATACTATGAAGACTATGCTAATGTAGGCTAATCTGTGGAAACCTTTGATTTGTGCAATGCCGTAAGCAGAAGACCAGAGATAAAGAGCACACTCAGACAGCAACACAAAGGCAGACTTTTGTAAGGTCTTCCCATCAAATACTGTATTTTAAATTCCTGAAGTTTTAAAGGGGCATGTAAGTGCATCTTCCTAGATTGAATATTTTATATTTGGCATAATTTTCACAAACCCATTTTTTTAGAAAGATCGATAATAACAATTTTGCTAAGTGTGATGCTAAGTTTGACTGGGCTGAAAAACTTGCTTAACAAGAAGAAAAAATATTTCCCACTTACAGATGCAGTATTTTTCTGCAAAGAAATCCAGTTGCTTGAAGACTGGCACAGTCCAACTTGAGCAGTATATGTGAACTGGTTAGTTCAGGTAATACAACTTGCTATGTGATGGAGTATCAGACATGCTTGAATGGTTAGGATACTGGGCCTCTTCACAACAAAGTCAGCAAAAGCTGCTGTATCACCAAAAAAAAAAATCAGATATTTTCCTCTAAGACAAACAACAGTTTTCTGGTGTTCCCCTTGCTGCGGACAGGGGAAGCTGTAGATGTAGCTGTACACCAGGCGTTGATACACCAATGTGGATACAGCAGTTCTACTACCACATTTTGCTAAACATGTTTTGTCTGTCAATGATGTGGCCTAAATGTGAATACAGGTAATCTTTTAATGCTCTTTTGTCTCATTCTGAGGCCTTAAAATAGCAGTATTATTTAAAGCTTTACCTTGCAGAAACGTATGCATGTCATGGATGCACTGGAACATGCCCTATCTGTATCTTAATTCTCTAGCCCTTGAGCAGTGTTAGAATAAATGCCCTGGTAATAGCTTGTTACAGTGAGTGATGGAATACTATTTCATCATTCCTAGATCAGCAGGTCACCTGGGTCTTTTCACCATTTAAAGGTTCTTCTATCAGTAGCAGCTGTCCACTTGAAACTCTTCAGAAATTATCATGTTGCCTCAGAAGCCAGGTGCAAGCTGCTGACAAATTGTCTGAGTAGGTTTGCCCTCTAATCCATTTTATGCTTTGCCTCACGTAAGAGTCTGCCATAACACATTAACCTTTCATTAGAGATTAAGTTTTTATGATTATTAAACTTCCAGTAGAAGTTCTTCAAGTGATACAAAGAGGGCCTCCGGTCTTTATTTGAGTTTTAAATTGGTTGGATTTTTTGGGTGTGCATGTGGGTTTTGGCTGCCTTAAAACTTGGCTGCTTCACTCAGAGGAAGAAGCTATGGTCAGACAGGTACCCCATAGACGGAGGTACTTCTGCAAATGTTAGTCTGGTATGTCTGTGGGACTTTTTGCAAGCCAAGAACATTTGGCTTGATAATAGTTCTTAGGAATGTCAGTGACAATGAATATTTCACATGGAATTCCTAAGATAGATTCTTGAAGTAAGACTTTTGAAGATGGTGCTGTCTGGCATCGTTAACCAGCATCTCTTATGCTATGATATGTGAAAGTATCCTTTCTTTCAGCCTGGCATTACAACATCCATGTATAGAGATTAGAGGTCATGTATGCTGTGTAATATCTTCTTTTTTTCTAATTGAAATATTCCACTTAGGAGCTTGGTTTGGACTTCTGAGTAATTCTCTAGGTTTGTTTCCTTTGTATCAGTCTTTATTATTGCTTTAGAAAACATCTTCTACTGTTATTGAGTGATCTTCTGTTTTCTTTTTAGATATTCCAATCACATAAATTGGAATTATACTAACAATTGGACTTAATTTTGGCAAACTTGTTCTTGATTTCTTCATTTAGAAAACTCAGGGTTCAGAAATTAGGAGGACAGTTGGATTTTCTCTGTAAACACACTTTCTTAGAGTCATTCCACCAGCTTTGCCTGGGTGGAAAGTGAGCAAAGAAAAGAGGTTTTTTATCATCTTTATTTTCATTTCAGATAGCCAGATAACATTGCAGAGAAATTAAAGTTGGGGACATGTCTTTCTGACTGCTAATGTTATGATGTTTTAACATGTTTTTCCACTGATATTTAAGTAAAATAAGCAAAACCAAAAGTTCCATATCTTCAAAATTATTAATTCAGAAGACTTTAGTCAGTGCAGGTATTGTTTATGGACTGAAAATTTATGTTATGAAATTTCTGCAGTACTTTTCCTATATAGGACTACTAAAATATGTGTAACACTGGTACAAGATAGAGTTCCTTGCTAAGGGACCCCAACTAAGATGGTTGAGGAGTGACTATTTTCATATGGGTTGTGCAGTTCTACTTGCTCATTTGAAGTATAGCTGGCTGCTTTTTTTGGGAGCCAAGCTGATAAAACAACATTTAAATAAAGATAAAACTTGATCTTGGCTAAAATGGATTATGTATTTGGTAGCTCTGAAACTCAACTGTCAGAAATATGTGTATGTGAGCATAAAAGAGTTCTTTACAGCATTCATAATTGATGGTAATTTATGTATTAACAAATTATTAATGTATAGAGAATGTCCAGAAGAAATAATAATAAACAGAATTAACGACACTGTAAAAGAAAAATATACTGCATTTATAATTAAACCATAAATCACATGGCCATGAAGCAATCTGTAAGACAGTCAATCATTCATAAACAACAGGCAGCATCTACATACCATGCATTGGCTTAAACTCTTTGAGCTGTTGTCCCAGGGCATGTTTAAAGGAGATTCAAAGTGTGAATGGTGAGTAGTTTTTCTTCAACAGATCTCTCCAGTGCAAGGGAGAAGAAATTTTGCTTCTAGTTATTATACGCACGATGTTTATGCACTGCCACAAAATTAATATAGAAACAGAGAGTGATACAACCTTCTTTCTTTTAATCTGATCTGCAGGCTGAATGTGTTTTGGTAAGGTGTTAAATCAGGAGGTTTCCAAATGCTTTGGTCTTAGCCCTTTACTGGTCTACACATTTTGAATTATTGTAGTCTCAGACAACCTCCAAAAAGGAGTTTGAACAAGTAACTAATGCAAGTAATTTCTCTTCCACGCACTTTATAATTGTATTTCCACTTTGGGCTCTTGCCAGAGAAATTTTGGAGTCAGAAATGGCTCTTGATATTTTGAATAAAAGTGTTATTTTTAGTAATCTTTATCTAAAATAAGCAAGTAAAAGAAGAAAATCTTGTCTGAAACTTCAAGAAGCACTTTTTACCTTTTTTCAGTCTGTTAATTTAATACTTGTCTTCAGTTAGCCATTGTCATAAAAATTCAGTATTTTATATAGAGGCAATACTTGTGCATACAATGAGATTCTCTGAAAATCTTTTACTTTTTTAGTGAGAAGTATTTTAATGCATTTAGTAAAGGTGTTGACTGAACATATTTTGAGAAAAATGTCAAAGTAGATTTTAGTCTAAATTATACATAATTAAAAAAAATCAAATAGCTTGGCTAACAAAAAGAAACCAACCTTATGTTTGGTTTTTTGGGGTGTTTTTTTGGTTTGGTTTGGTTTTTTTTTAAGGGGAAAGTATTTTAACCAATAAGATAAAAAAAAGTTTGAATATTTCTAATTCTTATTTCCAAAATGTTTGTTGAAAAAACAAAATTTTTAATCATTCTCCTTTTAGTTTTTGGCTTTGTATATCTTTAAAAATATTTTCTTTCTAAGAGGTAGAGATAGGGCTGACTTTAACACTTTCAATGAATTTGAGGATTCAAACAATTTTAATGTTGAAGATGAATACGTTTCCAAAATAATGTCCACAGTTACTTCAGAGTTTTTTGAAGATCGTTGTGAACAATGGAAAGATATCTTTGACTTCAACTGGATTCAGTCCAATAGGTCATATCATGACCATGACCTATTTATCTTTGTCAGGCCACTAATTTGTCTCTTATTCCTTTTGCCCTTCACTGGGCTTTGTTTGCCTAAGCATAGAACATTTTCCAGCATTACAGAGTTATTACAGTACAGGATATGACTTCAAAGGCTGTTTATGGTTCTTAAAAAAAAAAAAAAAAAAAGGTTTCTATTTTAAAAGGTTTTAAATTATGCTATAGAATGCATCATTAAAATGAATATCTCCTTATATTGTGTTTATTTTATGTTGATTTTCATTTCAGGTGGAGTACTTGTAATACAGAAGTTCTAATAATACCAAAACCAGACATAGGAATAAATAGCAAGTTAATAATTGAATTTAAGATGAGAGTAAAATAAAACAGATGCAGGAAACCTCTGATATTTTACAAATCAGACAGGATCAGATTATCTTCCAGTAAAGTATACAGTAATATACAGAATTCAAAGTCATGGAGGGAAGACGAAAGTGTTATTCAAGTTCACATGATTTAACAAGAAGAAATATAACTGTATATGCATGTATGTCTAGGCACATTTAATAATCCAGATAGGATGAGAAAATCTATTTTGTCCAATATAAAAGAATATAAATGCTTACTTTGATTGTATAGTAGCTTCCTCTTCTGTCAAAGTACGGATTTCTTGAGTGATTACTGAATAGTGTCAGTTTTACCTCTGGGTTCCCCTTTTCAAGAGGACTCCAACTGCCAGGAATGACTGATGAAATCTATTCACCTGTCACTCATTTTTATTTGTGAGTAATGACATCTGCTATAATGAATTAGTTTAATGGCAGGGGGAAAAAACCCAAACCCACAGTCTCATTTTGTGAAGTCTGCAACACACCAAATGGAATGACCAGACAGTTACAGGGCACAAACTTTGAATGCCACATTTGATCTGTGCTATAATTTTTGGCAGGTGCCACTGATGTCATAACTTGGCTCTGGAGAAACAGTTATTCTTTGACAAGTGCAGATCACTGGAACATAACGTATGACTTGCAATAATTCAGTACCATCCCCTCCAAGAAAATGGATAGATTTGAAGAGAACATGTTAAATAACACAGCTTGTCTCAGGATTGTGATACCAAGTGACTGACAGCTAGATTTCTTTTTCACTCCTTTTGAAGTGTTGGTCTGTAAGAGCACCTGGTAGGCTACATGTCAGGATTCCAGCTAAGCTGTTAATATGCTGAATAGCGCAGGAATCCGAACTCGCCCAGCTGCGAGCTAGAATCACAGCGTATATAATTTATTACAGAATTTAGCACTTCCACTTCTTGGATAAATTCTTCCTCCTTCCACAGATCACTGTGGAAACAAAAAACACAGAGAAGTGAAATGTTGTTTACTCTGGCAAAGGGAGAGAAGACTCAGAGGGTCTTCCTGCACTCAGCTATTCCTGGCAACCTGACTGCATAGCCCCTCTGTAATTTGGCAAGCTCCATCCTGAAATGAGTTATGTTTCTTACTCTAAGTATTTCTAATGAAAGGTTGCTCCAGAACTTTTCTGACCAAAGTTTTCTTCTAATTTACAACCTGAATTTATTTAAGAGACAAGTTACCCTTCCCTTAGCTCCATAGTTTGTAGGGCAGAAATGACCTCCCCTCTTCTTATTTCTTTTAAAGATAAAAATAAATCATTCAAGACTTTGGACTCTTCACATACTCATTGTCTTGACAGGGGTCATGAACTTTCTCTGCAATCTCACTGAACACAGGCAATGAGAACTGTGTCACAGGTGAACACCTTATATGATTCCTTATTTGTTTGAATATAACCATCTGAATCTAGAATCACATTTATCTTTTCGAGAGATATACAATGCTCATAAACACTCTCAAATCGATTAATGCACCCATCTAGCTCTCCTTTTATTTTTTCAAACTGAGAAGCTCCTGTTTATAACAGAACTTTGAAGTAGATCCTAAGTTCATAGCCTGTCTTTTGTGCCACTTTCTCTATTTCAGTCCTTCAGGTCACCTGTTTCTTTAGTCTTTGAATTTCAGTCCCATGTGCTGATGATAACCTTTGTGACCTCTGGAAAATTTCTTTAACTTGCTGCTTCATTTTAAGCCAAATGTCACCACTCAAAACAGTAGTAAGGCTGCTTCTATGACAGCTCTGGAGGAATTTCTTTTTTAACCTTCTTGCAGGTAGGGAGCTTTCGCTAAAATGTCTTACCTTATTTTAGCCACTCATCCACCTAAATGTCCTCTATGAGATATTCTTTTTTTTTTTTTTTTACAACTTACTTAATATTTTCCCTATGGCAATATGTTAAACATTTTACTGAGGTTCACAATTTATCTCCTTCACATGTGAAAACCCACATTTGTCTTGGTCAGCGAGAAGCACTGAGGTAATGTGCCATGGTTGATCATGGGCAAACCCACTTTTTATTTATTTCATTTGCCTTCAGGTTTTTAATTATTGAATCCTCTGAAGTTTGTCTGAAAGCCTTAAATGGTATAAAGTCAAATAGTATGTTTTTTTAAAATATGACAGAATATGGCTCCACCTATAACACCGTAGGTTGTATTCCAGTTCACTGTCAGTGTCTGAAGTTTGGATGAGATTCATATGTAGAGGTAATATTTTTTCTTAGATCAGCTGGTATAAACTGGGGAAAATGCACAAGGTCTGAAATAGAAACAGCAAACTTCAAGGCTAAGTATTAGTTAGGAACAATTTTTCTAGGTTTACATAGATAAACCTCAGTGAGACCATTAGAGAGAAAAGTTGCTTCCTCTGTTGGAAAGAGAAGATAGTAAACAAAAAGTAGTAAAGTTCACCTTATCTCTTACCATAAAAGAAAATAGATTATTTATGGCTTGCTGGATGTGGTTAGTAGATGGGGAGAAAGAAAGAGAGAAGGAGGTTTTAATGTGTCGTTATGTTTACCTATTGACCCCACAGTTAGTTTAGATGAACAACAGAATTAATTTTTCCACGAATCATTCAATAAGACACTCAGCACTACTATTAGTGGAAGGTAGCCATGAAATGTAATATGAGGTCTATAAGTCACTGCTCCAGGACAGACTGCTCTGTCTGACAGTTGACCCTGGACCCTAGGCAAATGCCCAGGTTGCTGATGATGGTCTCAGCCTCTTATAGTTTCTCTTCTTGGAGCTTCTCCACTTTATATAAATAATGCAATACTCTTTGCTTGAGAGACACAGTCAACAGCATGCTTGTTTAATGTCCTGTGTGACTCAGGGGGGGTTTTTACACTTTCCCGCATAATTGGTGAGATTGCCTCACATTTTGGCTACTAGTTATTATAAGGCATATTTTTTCATGGCAAGGGAACTACTTGAAGTTTCTTAAAAAAAAAAAAAAAAAATTGATTTCTCTGTGGTCCTAACATAGAACAGATCTCAAAATCCTGCTTCTGTTCTTGTGTCTGAAACTGCCCTAATTCAATGTGTCTGAGGACTCACCCACAGTTCTGCTGTGTAGTTTCAGTGGTGTCTAGTGGCAAGAAAGCATAAGAAACTCTAGGCAGAGGACTAGGCCACTACAAGGCACACAGAGAAATAATCAGAGCTTATTGATCTTTGTAATTAGAGTGGCTGAGACAGCATGAAAGCTCAGTCCGATACTACAGAGAGATCAAAATATAGTCTACTCTGGCTTTCTCACAGTAGAGTCAATTGCATGAATATTATGTGACTTTCAAAGTTGCATAGATTTACTCTATACACTTGCCAGATGAATCAATATTTTCTGTGAATTATTTCAACTTTCAAAAGCACAGAGATCCCATTATACTTTTGGAGGTTTATAGCCTAACCTGGCAGTTTCACTTAAGAAGTTGACAAGTCTACCGTGTATGTCTCCCAGTATGGCTCTGACAGTTGCTTTTGCTCATTTGTAATGATTTAAAGCTACTAATAGGTCTCATGCAGTGTTTTCTTGCACTGACACAAGCTTTGGTGTTTTGGATGTTGTATTATAGTAATCCACTTTGTTATCCTATCATCACCTTGTATTTTTTTGCTAGTTGGTGCAGAAATCACCACTTATATGGGGCTTTTCTTTTTCTTTATGTGAGCAATTGCAGAATATGGCTTTAAAGTATCATGTATATAACAGTGTATCTTGGAGTGTTTCCTTACTGTGTTATTATCAGGGGCTGAAGGACCTCAACAGACCTTCACAGGCCTGTCCAGTCTCACCTGTGACCCACACCCCTGCCCAAGCACCTTGTTTCCCCTCAAGCTCATGAATCTGGTTCCTGCCTGAAATCTGCCCATCAAGATCCCTGTCTCTCATCCTGCCCCTGGACAGACCTCAGGCCTACATCACAGAGCAGGCATCTGGCAAAAGTATTTAGCAACAGCTTCATAGGTAGCTTGTCTTTGGACCTGTCTCCTGGCTGTGCCCTAGACATCTCCTCACTATGCTTGGGGCTGCTGATGGATGCTGTTACCAGCATCTGATGTAGGAACTTGCTTGGCCTGCCATTCTGAGATCTGATAAGAGGATGACTTCTTCCTGATAAAGGCAGTGCTTGTGCTGGGGTCACATTTGGCTCCCGGCTTATGCCCCTGTCATGGAGCAGCCTGCTTTTCTTCCCCACCTAACCATTACCATGGATACAACTCCATGGGTGACAGTAATATAGGCACATCAAACATGGCGGAAACTATAACTAAATCCAGGAAAGAGTGTGGAGGAAAGGCTGCCTTGCCCTCAGTTGAGGTCTCACTAATGTCTGTGCAATTTTGTAAAATATTGCTCAAAATACTAGTGTAGGCAGTACGACATTCTATTTTGTTGTTGCAGAGTCTATGCTACTAGTAGCTACAGTCAGTCATTAAACGAGCTCTTATGCTGCAAAACCATGAACCCATCTCCATGACTGCCATCAGTGTTTGAGATGGCTCAGAACAGTTTTGTTTCATCTGAATGACTGAAAGAATACCTTATTACTGTCAAGAACATTAAGAAGGTGGAAAATACTCTCCTAGTAGTTAGTGAATTCTGATAATGCATGTGGTCAGTTGTATAGATATCTTTATTTAAACTACTACACAGATAGGCTTCAGTACCTATGTTGATACTGTCAATAAGGTGGTTGTTTACATTAGGTAACCAAGAGTTATCCTTCACTGAATGGAAGAAAATTAATCTGTTACAGGCCATTGAAAATTTCAGTGGGCATTTAACTGCAGTGACCTCTGGATAGTCTAGCAGGCTGCAAAATGCCTATTTCTTTCCCCAGTTATGCTTGGTTGCATCACTTGACTACCTGAAGAGGAGGGTGCCTAGTCCATGATTTTTGTTTGACTTTCATTTCCTTATCAGGATGATGTTCGTCTTTCGTGTATTGCACGTTAATTTCAAGCATGAGCGGAAAAAGACATAGAAAGGAATGAAGACTAAATTGCAATACAGCAGCTGGTTTCTGGTTTTTACCAACACAAAGCTCCTCCCAGCTTGCAGGCCCTGCAGTATGTGCTGTAAGCTCCCTTAGGAAGGGGCTAAGTTATAGATGCAAGATGCATGAAACAGGACAGTGTGGGAGGTGCTGATGATGTGTAGGTGGTACTGCAATCTTTCTCTGGTCTGGGAAAGCTTTCTTATTGTCTCAGCACTGTTCTTCTTGCTTTGCTACTCAGCAAAGGCATCCACCAACTACTCATTCAAGACATCTCTGTAGTGTTCAATTGCTGAATCTTGTCTTACTGCCATCTCCTTTTCTTTACTCTCAGTCTTTCACCAGTGCTGTGTGGATGTGTCTTATGTTGTGTGGCCTTGGCCAGCAGGGTCAAGCTTCCTTAAGTCTGAAAATCAGGATGGTGAATGCTTTCTCTGCAACTAGACAGATAAACAGTCCACAGGATTTAAGGGTTTTTACTACCACGTTCCCTTCTGTGTCAGGGGACAATGCTCTCTGTGTGCACTGGAAATGGAGACATAGCATGAATGGTTCCCAGGAGAAACATGCCAAAGAGAGTGCAAAAGTAGGGGACAAGAAGAAAACAGTGCAGTGTGTTGGTCCCATGAATGGTATCTCTCAGCCCATATAGACAGATATTATGTTGTATTATGTGACATTATTTAATCTGTATTGCTATAGGTTGGCAATCATGTCTCTCCAACGAAGTCAGTTGTATCATGTCACTGGTCTTGCATAAGCTAACTGAAGAAATATAAGATTATGGGACAAGAAAAGCAATTTGAGAAGTCTTGAGAACTAGGAAATGCTGTAATACTACCTTGATCTACAGCTTAAAGGAAGAGTTGAAGGACTGACCAATGTGAAGCAAAAGTCTAAGTACAGAAAATGTCCAGAATGGAAGACTACACAGGGGTTCTATGTGAGGGAGGTTTCAGGCTCCAGAGAGAAGTGGAAAAGAGGTAATACCAAAAAAAGAAATATTGTGAAAAGTCTGATTGAAATTTGACATGAACAGAACATCAGGGGACCAACATAAAATCTACCAGTGCAAAATTAACCTGTCAAAATGTTTTGAATTAATCTGATTTTCCAGTCTGAGTTTATAGTTAGTCAGTGTTTTGCACTGTGGGATTGTATTACTGGAACTGAAAAGCTGGCTTTGCTGTTGCAAGGAAAAGTGGCTTAGAAATGCGTGCCTAAGAGGTTGTACCAAGCTATCCAATTTGTTCAAGATACAGCCTTAATAATGCTCCAAAGTGGAGAAAAAGTGGAAGGATTATTACAGCCATGAAGTCTGGGAAAATAGCCAGTGTAGGTAAACCTATACTTTAGTTGACAGTGAGAAAGGAATTGTGTAAGAATGTCTATTTCCCAAGCTGATGTTTTATTCATATTAACATGTTCAGATCTACTAATTACATTTTAACTTGCTAAGGAAGTAGTGCAGTGGTTTCCTTTCTTTTTTTTTTTTTTTTTTTAATTAATTAGTTCATCTACCAAAAAAAAAAAAAAAAAAATTAGTTAGTACTCCATTGAATTTTAAGCCATCTCCACGTCATGGTATTTGCAACCTTTTCATGTTCTGATAACACTTCGGGAAATTCCTTTATGGACATGCACATTTAAATTTTAAATACCTTATAATGAATGAGTGAGCTATTCTCAATTCAGTCTTTGATTGTTGTCTAGAAATACCTGAGGGCTTAAATGCGAAGACCCAGTCATCCATGAACTTTGGTAACTTTTCCTACATGCTGTTCTAGGCTGTGGCAAAGTGAAGAACTTTGAGGTATCTTAATGTGAAAAGGGTGGTCTAGCCTACATTAACAAGTAGTGCATAATAAAAAAGCATCATTAGGGCAAAACAGTGGGTGGTGAGACCTGAAATCTAGAGCCTGTGCATTGCAAGGTTCTAAAGAGGCTCACATCTCTATTACAGATTAACTCTGCTCTGGTCTGAAATTCTGTTAGCAGTTGGCTGATGTGTACCGGGTGGGCTTTTGGAGCATATCTTCTAGTTTAGCCTTACCTGAAAGTCTGGATTCACAGAATTAATGTGAATCAGCTATGTATAGTAACTTACAACCTGTAACAATATATCTATGTGTACAGCTGTTGAGGCCCTTTATTTCCCTTTTTTTTTTTTTTTTTCATTTGTTAATACTGATCTGAGCTAATTCCCACGGAAATATATAAGAACACAACTTATGCAAGAATATAGTCTTCTGACTTGCAGTTACTGTTTCTTTTTGTAAGCCAGGACCAAACCCCCACTGCCTCAGACATTATAAGTTAGATGGGGCAGTGGCAAAACACCACCAAATGCACTGAGAAGTCAGAGTAAGATGTTAGGGAAATGGATTAAGTGACCTTATAGATCTTTTCCATTTATGATTTTTATGGTTTATATCCCTACATATTTGCTTGTTTTTTGTTTGGTTTTTTTTTTTTTTTTTCTGGGGTGGGTGCGACAGGTAGGCTAATATTAGGGAGACAAAATTAATTCTACAAGGCACAGAGCTCAATAATGAAAGGGTCCACAGTTTGGGTAATCTTTAGTGTTCAGCTTTTCACAATTCAGCAGGTATAATATGCATTTTTTTCTTGTTTGTTGCTCTTGAAGCTTGGTATGAGAACTGATGAAGTAAAGCTCTAACCTGAAATGAAGAGTGGCAACAGTAAGGCAAATCACAAGTAAATGAAGACTGAAATGTCTGGGCCTGGGGAAAATTTTCCAGTTTCAAAAAACAACCCTCCTAGAGAATCCTCCTGTACTTTCTATAATGGTATTGTGCAGCTTTACAGTTACTCTGCCAGTTACTATAATTTGAGTAGTTTCTTTATGAGACTCAGCTAATACTTATTCTTGAAAATGAGACCCATCTTAGCTGACATTGTCTGGATACCTAGGTCCTAAGTATTTTAAACACAGACACTGGCAATGTGGAAGCTCATTTTCTGGCCAGCTGAAGTGACAGGAATCTCTTCTTCCTATAGGGCAAGGCCAAAGGGAGGCATATCACAATGGGAACCCTTACTTCTGGCTACCATGCAAGCATCACAACCTATAAAAAGCTTTCTATCCCTTTCTAAATAAGCAGTTGATGTCTTGAGCAAAAAACCAGTTTGCTGCCAGCAGATGATTTGTGGACTTTATGCCATGACTTCGTTTTAGCTCACTTAAAATCTTAAAATATTTCATTCTGGAGCTTCCTCCTAACATACTCAAGAGCTCTTAGGCTTCATTTTTATTGCATTGTTCCTCCCTTCTGATTTTATTTAGCATTATCTCTCAATGTCAGATGTGTTACTGACACCCTGTTATGCATGTTCAAACGCTTCCACACCTTGGATGCAGTCACACAGGTTAAGGCCACAGCCACCACTGTGGCAATAGCCACCTCAGCTACTCATCACCTCCTCAATGCTAGCAGCTACCTCCTCTCCTGCTCTAACTGATGCAATGCTGAAATAAGTCCCTAATATCTTCAGCCAATGCAGCCCAGATATTTGGAGAGTCTGAAGAGTAGGTTCCTGCTCACACAGATGTTTTCATGGAAATGGTTTGAGATGAGGTCTCATGACAAACTCAACTGGCAGGTTGAAGACAGGAATGGTGAGGACTCTCACAGGGCCAGCTCACTGCTGCTAAAACCCACTTGTACCAGCCTATACTATCTCAGACAACAAAGAGAACACAAGTCTATGTTTTCCTAATGATTTTATTTGCTCTCTCTGGTCACACTGATGAACTACATGCCATATTTGTCTATTTAGATGTTGTTTGTTTTTTGTCCCAACTATAATTTACTTTAGAACAATACTCAACTCCAGGAATCTGGGAGGGTATGGTAAAAGTAACAAGTATTTTTAAGTAATCAAGACATTTTCTGAAGGTGGTGGAAATAAAATCATTCACAAATGTTTTAAAAGAACAAATGTCCATCACAGTGGTGGTTGCTTCTAGGTGGGAAAAAGGCTATGGCTAAGAGCATTTACTACACTGAGTTTTGTGCAAGTATGGATAAGGCAGTGAGCACCCTGTTGCCAAAACATAATTAATTTAAATAAAGTGATAGCCTAAAGGCTGAGAATAATGATGAAATCAGGTATGTAACAGTTGGAGATACTTTCAAAAAGGTACCAATATTGTCTAACAACTTACTTTAGTGCTACCATCCACTAATTCTCTTTCATAGCACAGATTTCTGCTGAGAAGTTATGTCTTTATCAGTATAGGACAGATGATTTAGAAAAGTAAGTATTCTTGAGAAATAAAAATATTTTGGCAACTATAGAAATAAAAATCTATGCTGGCCTTAGACTTTGGGAACTCCGGAATCCTGGGCCCTGAACAGTCTGCTCAATGACCTTCCTTTGGTCTGCCAGCTGGTGAGTGAAAATTACTTCAACTTTGCCAGTTTTATTAATTTGCTCCTGGGTCCTCATATAGTCTTTTGTTTTGGATACCTTATGGCCATTTTAAAGAATCTGTGTCCCTAAACTTCTGTTGCAGGAAAAAAAATTTCAGCAAAAGAAGAAAAATCTTTTTTAGAAGAGTTTGGAGTTTTTTTTGGGGGGGTGTGTGTTGTTGTGGTTTTTGTGTTTTGTTTTGTTTTTTTTTTTTAAATGAAAAGATGTTTCCCACAAACAAAATACTGAATTTTGGTATTTTCTGCCTTCGTCTGACTTTTAATCTTTTTCTATGTCTTTGGAGTATGATAGGAGTGAAAGTTGTTGGCAGGGTGATGTGAACTTTAGGGTCTCGTGTTTAATAGCATAAGAGCTCCTCAAGTGCTGTATGAATGTCATTTTTTTTCAAACTAATTTCCTTAGAGATAGTCATGCAGTTGTAAATTGTCCCAGAAGGGAAAGGTTCTGAGTATATTGGAAAGCACAGACAGAAGAAAGAAAAAAACTCTTCCCCTTCCCCCCCCCATTCAACAAAAATTAAATTAATAGATATATGGGGGAAAAGAGAAAACAGCCCGTTTCCCCCCATTCTAATAATTTAGTGCAATTTTATCTGGTTAAGTGTTATATTTCTGTTACAGCCAGGTAAGTTTAAAATTATTTCTGTATCTAGTTATGTTCTGCCCAGCCTACTTTATATGTGATAATTGTCCTTTATAATCAAGCTATTAGAATGACATCAAAATTTAGTCCTCAGAAACAACAGTCATTTATCAAATGTTGCGTTAGCCCGCTTGACATTTTAATTTACAAGCTTTTTCTTATTAGTTTGGTCTCTTGGTTATTAATTGCTTGAAAAACATGTCATTTTTTATGTTTTGTGTAGACAAATACGAGAAAAAAGTTCAAATTTTAGTCTTGGTGAAACCAGCGTTAAGTCAAAGATAACTGCACTATGTCAGTAAAAGAGTTACTCCTGGATAAGACAGAGAGACAGCTTCTCCCATATCTAAGCAGACTCAGAAGAAAGTTTGCGTCAAGCATGATTTAGGAAAGACATAATTTCTTTACTTGGATTAATAAAATATTTTAAGCTGGGTTTCTTTTGACAGCAAAGGAAAAGTGTTTTTTCCTCTCTTCTTTCTCCAGTAGTAAAGTCATGTAGCGCATCATGTAATTTCTCAGCTATGTTTCTTCCAGTCAAGCTATGTCCTGAAATGTTTCCTGTAAGGGCTTGGGTGTCATTTTCTGAAGCCTATAAATAAGGACTTCTTGAGCAGAAAAAAAAGATGTAAAATCACCTTCTGCTCCCATTGAGAAAGCACTGGACTTCTGCTTGTTTATGAACTGATATGTATGGCATGTATATTTATCTTATTGAAAAATAATGAGTTTTGCCGAGAAAACTTGGTATTGATGTAATGTTTATTGTCATTTTATTCTATTGTTAGGACTGTGATTACCAGACTGCTTAATAATTTGCAAGCAGTACGTGAAAAAATTTGCCAAAATCCTCTTGTTAAATTGTTGGTGGTGAAAGCAAAATGTTGAGCACGTATAACCAGCTGACCTGGAAAGCACAGTACTGTACATCAAATCTAGACTTGCCCTTTACATTCACATCTCAAGCAATAAACCTAAAAGAAGTGATCAGCTAACACTCGGAGGTGCTGTCTGAAGATATGTGGCCTGTTTTTTTTTTTTCCAGACACCCAGAGAAAGCAAGCATGGTACAGTTATCAATACTGGAAGTACGAGGAATGCTCTGCTTGTTTACAGAGCTTTTTACTTACAAACCTTGCAGTATTTTATTTTAATGTTTTAATTTTATAAATGGGAAGAATGAGACTTTGAGGAGTAAAGTGATTTGTTCAAAGCAACTCTATAGCTGATCCAGGAATCCATTTATTAAACAACTGCAGAGAACCTGCACTATCCTATACTTGCACTGGAGACTGAGACAGAATCTTTCAAGTTCTTCACTTTCACCACGTCTCCTTTTTCATCTTAATGTGCTTTCTTTGGGCCATGCTTGGGTATGAACAAATGCTGGGAAAAAGGATCTGTTGTTGTGATGTTTCTAACTCAGGAAAAATCGGGAAGTGTCAGAAATCTTTCACATTCTGGTTTTGCCATAGAATCTCAGTATCCCTGTAAATAGGGCTAACATAGCTGTGTCACCAGTGAGTAATAACTTTCCTCTCTGTTTCTTCTTTTATCTTTCAGCCTCTTTTAGCCTACTATTTTCTGAATTGCCATAATTAGACACAGGTAACCTATTTTAAAAAGAAAGAAAGAGAAAAAAACTTTCAGCATAGTATCTGAGTGCCTTCACTGGCTTTAATGTGTAAGTAGAGATCATAGAGAACGCCTGTGTGTGTTATGAAAGCAACCTTATTTCTGCTCTACCATGGGAAGTCAAGGCATAAAAGAACTGACATATTATTACCACTCTATATCTTCTACAGACATACTGTAAGAAGTTACTGGCTTCCTCTGTATTTTTTTTTTTTTTAGTGTGTTCTCACATTCACACTCATCCTTTTTCTTGCTATCCTTTATTCCCAGATAGCATCCAAGATCTTAATCCAAATAACCCAGTGAAAGACACTCACTTAATCTGTTAAGTGAATGTGACCTGATTTAAGTGATGGGACCAGACTTAATTCAGATTAAGTCTGCACATTTTGCATTTGATTTGTGATAGTTTTCTTATCTGTCTGGTTTCCGCAGGTCTACAATTCATCTTGTCTACATAATTTTGTTTTGGTTTTTTTTTTTCTCTGTAGATATATCTTTACCACACCTCTCCTAAGCAAGCAAGGGCCTTTAAAAGACCCAGCCCTAAATCTGTAGTAGCTGGACCCAACACTGTATTTTATTATGATTGAAATTCTTTTTCAGTCCAGATTGAATGACATGCTAATATCAGAACATATCAATGAATTTGATCTGAATGCAAGAAGAAAAGGAAACTCTCTCTTGCGGATTTCCTGGACCAGTCCAAATTGTGTATCACTTCTCACTATAGGCAGGAGATCCTCATCTTCCTTTTCGTCAGAAGAGGAGTTTTTAGGATTTGGAAACAAGGTTAGAAAGCTGTACATACTGGAAGGTATGTGAGTGGTGAACATGGAAGAAAATAGGAACAAGGAAATGGAGGAAAGCAAAACTATGAAAATGAAAAAAATTAAGTGGATGTTTTATTTATCTACCCTAAATAACCCATGCATGGCTTGGAAAGTCTACGTTCACTGCTCCTCTGTTTTGAACTGAGTTTTCAGACTTACTATAAATGACTGAACAGGCAGTTTTAATTATAGTAAAGCATGACAACAGAAATGAATCCTCATGGTTAGCAGGTCATAAGACTGCATCACAATCCTCGGGCACTGAGATGGCGAGGACTCAAATGTTTCTAAATAGTGCAGGTGTTGAAAACCAATATGAGGTTATCTAATTTCTTGACCAGAGAAATGCCAACACATGTCTTGCAGCATTGTGGTGTGTGACAGTAGATTTCTGGTGGCAATTTACAGGCAGGGAAAAAGCTCTGTGATGTCACTGAAGTTGGAAACCTTTACATTTCATAATCACTCATCACCATCTCAAGATGTGCTAGCTTTCAGACAGAAATAAGACTAAGAAAAAGTGGCCAGCTGTGCTGCTAGTTTTTCAAGAAGAGATCCACATGGTTTATGTGAATAAGTTTTAGCCCATTATGTATGAAATATTACTGTTATTAGTTTCAGTTTTTAATTATTCTTGCATGACTGAGGATCTAAGTCTCACAACTCTGTATCTACTATTTAACAGCGTGACCACAGCTTCATGGAAGAGCAGAAAAAGTGATGAATGTCTAAAGATAAAGACTATCTGTCAAGGATAATTGGTATGAAAACAGTGCAATTTCTGTAATTGAGAAATAACCCACTGTCATATGTCCACAAAGAGACAAGATGGTTGTCAAAAAACCTGCATACCGGTGATATAGGTGAATACCATTTCTCTGAATAGATTTTTGTAAGGTTATCCTCAGGACTCAATATGAGCATAAGAAATAGCAGATTTTGTGAGATATTGGAAAATATATGCAATACTTTCAGGGTAAGATTTTCAGGACCATTTTTCTGTTTTGTTTTCGTTTTACTTTTCTGAAAGAACTTGCATTTCTGTAGCGCTACAGATATATTACTTCTATAATTGCTCACTCAAGCCTCTGAAATGTTACAATAATGTAATTTTAAGTCAAATGATAAGACACTCCATTTAAACTGCACTGTTGCCCTGAGCTGTACTCAGAGTCCTCTGTAATCCAGATTTATTGCCTTCCCTATTCTCAGCAAGCATGAGCAAACATGAAATAGTTTTCTGTAATTATGTGAAAAAGAAATATAAGCAAATTTTCAAAACCTTCTATGAGATGTCAAGGTCAGTTATATGCCACTGAATAATTTCCTGAGCATCTGTTCATTCTGGCTATCGCAGTGTCCAACAGTGCAGATATGGTGTAAATAACAACGATAGTACCATTTACTGGGGTCTAAACCTGCAACTGTATGTTTTGTAAAAGTCCTGCTGAAGGACATGGAGTTTTCAATGTGGAAACTTTGTGGGGCTGGGCTGTGATTTTAGACTGATCATAAAAATCAGAATCCCGCTTGACCTTCACTGCAACTATGTGCAAGTACAGCCTGAAATCACACATGTAGCTACACAAAGGGAAATACAAAGAGTTAGTATATCCCAGCATGGGGAATTAGCTGTCCTCTTCATAGCTGGACGTTGCAGAAGACGGGGGTTTGAAATGTGATGGGCTGCAACACTTGGCAGCTGTTAACTGGTTCATAATAAAAACTTGAAAGGACACCTCACTTCTAAGTGTGGCTTCTCAAATGACTTTCACAGGTTCCTTTTAATGTTAAGTTCATAAAGATATCAAGAAACCAAAGACTTGCTAGTTCACAATCTCTTTTCACAGATTAAATTGTCACAGATTTTATGCCACGGTTACACTATTTTTTTTTGTGGATATTTCAATTGTATATCAGATAAGAGAGGCATTATCTTAATAGCTTTTTGGTGGGACTCCACTGTCTGTTGTCATACAAATACATATTTTTATAACACTGTGAGAAAGGCCTGAATCAACTAGAAAGATTTGGTCCCTGTTCAGGTCATCTGTGGCTTCTTTGGGCTTCCTGGCAGCCATTCCTGATGGCCCTCCAGGAGACAGAAACTCTACGACACTAATGACACACAGACCTTGTGTATAGCTGCCAACACTGCCTTCCTAATCAGAGATTGTGCCTCTGATGTTGTCTCAGCAGATAAGACTCTAAAAGAGGTACTATTTAGTGTCTCCTGAAGGCTGTGATTTTGCCAAGATCAATTTAGCAGTGTATCTGTTCCAGGCTCACTGAGCAAATGAGATGCTTTGAGATACCTTTGTGGCTGAAAATTATGGTAACATGCTTCAAGAGCTCTTCTAGAGAACGCAGCAGCCAGCACATGTCCGAGGTGTTGGCAAGGCACATACAGATGTATTTGCGGCCCAAATCCACATCTGAGCCTGTTGCTTTTCTAGCCCTGTGGAGGAGCGTGACAAGCTGCTTGGGGAAAGTGGGCTCAGTGCTTCGCCGAGAGAGGATAGGGCAAATTGCTTTCATCTGAGGAAACAAGCCTTTAATTATGACTGTTGTAGTGAGATTTGCCTTTTCTCATAGTTCCATAAAGAAGTGTGGAGAGAAAATAAATAAAGAATTGAAGAAATTGAAAACAACTCTGTATTTCAACAAGACTAATACTTACAGTAAAAATAGAAAACAGCTGTGTTTTGAAAGAATAAGAAAAGTCACCTGGATAATTGAATTGTTAAGGAGTACCAGTTGTAATGAATAAATTTAATCAGGAAAGAGGAAGTACAAATATTTGCTGTCTTTTGACTTATACTTTCCAATCTGTGCACTTCTGTCCTGGCCCCTTCTGTTACCTAATAAAAACTAATGATTACTTCCGTGATGAGATAATGTATACAGAGGGATAATGTGTTTAATCTAATTTAATTATGACTAACGTAAGTAACATTTTTTCCCCTCTGGTAGCTCTGATTCTCTGTGATGAGAGAGACAACAGAATTGCACTGGACTCCATTGCACTGCTTTTCCCTCATCTCCATCTAACAAACACAGAGTGAAGGATTAGTGTTCTAGTTGCTTTCTAATTTTAATTTGTTTTTAATAACAGATAAAAAAAAAAGTACATGAAATATATCCCCTTAAGTGCTTAAACCTTACTTAAAAAAAAAATAATTGGGAGCTAAACAGGATTAACAGAGCTTTCTGAACTTTCTGCTATTTCCTTAACTACATGTCAGTGTTTGCTATCTTACAACAAGTTAAGACATGGATGGCCAGCTAGGGTTTTATGCGATTCCTTATGGGGTGTTTTTTTTAACATAGAGCAATGCCAATCAGTTATCAGGTCGATCAGATTGGGGATATTGCTACATGTTTGCGTAGGTGGGGATAGGAAGTGTAGAGCCTGATGTTGTTGGCAGAATTAATTCTGCCAACAATCTATACAGTGCAGCTGTATAGATTGCTTCTGAAAAGTTGGCTGAAAACAGAACTTGTCCCATGTATGCATAGAACTCTTTTGTCCCAAATTAGGCTGGGTGGGGAAAAAAAATCTATTTCTGAACTCTTGATGACTTCTTTGTCTTTTTTTGAAAGGAGGAAAGTATTTTAATCAGGTTGCTCTCATGGAGGAAAAGACAAAAGCTCTTAGGCCCTATGGGGAACTAGACAATCTGAAAGAAAATGTTTGTTAAGAAATTTTTTTACCTCCTTCCATTACATCAGCTGACATGTTTTTAGGCAAGATGTGTTGTAGTCCACATTAGGAGTGAAATGTTTACTCTTGTGCTGGATAGAGTCGTACCTGAATCCATTCTCCCTGCTGCAGGAAATGGCTAAATTACTGCTGGTCTGTACAGGAGCAGCTATGATGTGATCGAAATTCCCAACACAAGAAAAGGTTGTGAAAGAGAAACTATTGCTTCTGAATCAGATCCCATCTGGGTATGAACATACGTTGTTTTTCTTATACCCACCTCACTGGCTGTCTACAGGCTGGCAAACATGGAGCTTTTCTGGGTGTAGAAGTTATTGTGAGACATGGTGCCAGAAAGATTACCTTGAACTTCCTGTGTTAGGATAGCAAAGACCTCTTATTTACCTTTGATTTCTTTCTAAAAAAAAACCAAACCAAACCAACAACAACAAACCCAAAAAAATAAACCCCCCCCCCCACATGCCCCTCCCCTCCCAATAACCCCAAACCAAATCAAAACCTGCTCTTGACAGTAAAGATATCAGTCACTGAATATGATGAGAGTTAATGAAACAACCAGGACCTAAGGGTGTTGTGTGTACTTTAGATAAATATTGATATTATGAAATCTACTCCAGTGTTCTATGTATCATAAGCAGATTCCTAAGACTGATGGAAAGATCAGCTTTCATTCAATTTGTGTTAAAGACTTCAGGCTTAATAAATACGTAACAATAAACCATCATTGAACATACATTTTAGCATTCGGCTTCAATGGTGTGCTAGGTCTCTTATGATGGGCATAGACATAAATCTGCTCTGCAATAGCTCCAGACTCTTCCCTAGAGGTAAAAAACATATGAAAAGTGGAAATGAGATTGAATTTTGTGATCCTGCCAGTTTTTAGTTTCAAATGAAACTTTTTAAAGTAGAAAATAGACACTTTGATCAGTTAGTTACTTATCAGAACTGAAAAGGCTCTGAGTGTGCACAGTGAAAAAAAGATATCTTTATTTTAAGGCATGTGAATTTTACAGCTCTGTTGAAATAAAGAAGCATAACTGAGAACCCAAGATAAAATTGTTAAAAGAAAATAAAATCAGTACTGCTATTTCTGCTTTTGCAAGGAAGGTTTGATATCTTGAAATTTCCCTATGCTGTATTACCTGGTTAAACAATGTATTTCTACATAATTTACATGTTGGAAATGCAGTTTCAAAATTCTGACAAGCATTAGTACTGTATGCTTATCATTTGTAAGTGTAAGAAATGGAAAGTGTGTTTGAATTAGTTTGGAAATAAAAATTTATTTACACATGGTAATAGTAACTAGAAAGGTGAAATACACACCTAAAACCCCAATACATATTTAAGAAGAAAACTTTTAAAACTGTGATGTAAGAGAAAACTTTCTCTTGAGAAAAAAAAAAAAAACTAAACAAAAAAACCCAACCAACCAACCAAAACCAACAAACCACCCAAAACCAAAAAACCCCAAAACACCAAACATCCCCCTCAAAAAAAAAAAAACAAACCGAAACCCAAACCCACAAAACCAACAAAAACCACACCCCAAACAACTTTATACATAATGTTAGAAATCATAAAGTTTGATCAGCTTGATTAGATTTCAATCATCAATATATATAGAGAGAGACTATTTAGACTTATTGATTTGGTTGATTTGTGTTTTGTTAAGTTTGTTACTAAGTCAGAGAAGTCTGTTAACTAGGATGTGGACATTGATGTACGAGACTATCCAAGCGATATCCCTATAAGGTGATGGTCTGGTAGAGACAGTACTCTACAGAGTATTTCAAAGTAGAACTTTTAAGATAAGAAGCAAAGTTGCATACCAGTACCAGTCAAGGAGAGATAAAAGAAAGAGCGCTGGTGCAAGCACGATCGTTGAGTCTTATCCAGAACTCTGAAAGGTGAAAAGGACATAGCGAGGAAGACGTCTAACTTCATCTGAGGAAGACTACTTACTTCATCCTGACGACCACCAGAAGGGGGCTGCGCAAGCATAGAAACGACTGATGATGTAATCAGGAGATGAAGCAATTTTAAAATACATATGCATGAGAAAATGTTGTAACCTGTTGAATATACATTAGATTGTGAAATCTCAATAGGATAAATTGTGAGCACGTTGTAACGGTCTTTGGAACCAGATTTGGGTGCGTACCTCTGGTTCCCGGGGCCTCAAAATAAAGCACCACATATAACCTCCTTAGAGTGGTTATGTGTTCTTCTCTCGGCTAACAATAACACTAGGAAAACAATTTTATGTTTATCTTTTCAGTAGCTGAAATAGACAACTAGCAGTGTTAAGAAAACCAGGTAACAAGTACATGAAGTTTTTTGCTTTCACTGGAAGAATTGATCTTTGAAGACTAATTAATATGGCAACTGTTGGATGATATAAGGCCATTTGAAGATGCAGAGAAATGCAGGGGTTTACATCTTTCTTTCCATTTCCAGGAGAGGTGCCATCCCTCTAGTGTGGTGGCCCTTCCATGCATGCAGCTGTAGGGAAGACGGACATGGAGGTGCCCTGCAATCCTCCCACCACAGGCAGATAATCAGTCAAGCCTGGAGCTGCCAGCTACCTGAACCTCCATATAGGAACTGTTTTGTCAGTCAGGCTACCACTGTTTTTTTCCTTTCTGTTACTCCTTACAGAAGCTGCCAAAACAGTGGGAATAAGGCTGGTGCAGAAAGGAGGTAGGCTTTATGCTGAAGTCTCAGTCCTTCAGACCTGGGTTCAACCTGCATTCAGTCAGGTGAATTTTCTTTTGTGAGACCTGAACAAATAGAAAACTTCCATTTAAATAGCTTTAAATTAAGCAGAAACAAGAGTGTTTGCCTGGGTTGTTTCAAGTTCTTTCTTCCTCTAAACTACTTCCTTTCAGCCCTCCCAGAAACTACTTCACCTGAACAGGCAGTGATGGAGGGTCCTTAAAGACAGCGTTCACAGTTTTGAAAGAGCAGCAAACAGCAGCACTCAGAACGTTTAAGAAATGACTGATGAGATTTTATGGTGCTTAGGAGAGAAAATATCTAAGTATTCATATGTAAATCTCAGATATTCACCAGAAAGTTGCTTTTTAAGTGCTGCCATATTTTTCTTTGCAAGTGCACAAGTGGAGTAAGTAGCTGGAGGTAATGTTCCCTCTAGAGACTCAGAAATTTGTTTTAATGTGAAACAAAAATGTCAGAGTACTAAAGCTCTCAGGCTTTTTCTTCTGCTGCAAGGAAAGTCCTCAAGGGAACACAGATAAAAAAATTCATTCAAAAGAGATTAACAAAATCCAATTAACCTGGTAAAACCATTAAGTAAATTAGTAAATTTGGTAATCAGAATATTGTCCTTTTTTGTTTGCTCAATTCTAGAGTAATAGCTTAACATGGTAAATGTTTAACAAAGATGAGCCTTCTTTTTTTTGTCACACGAAAGCACAGATAAGCTCATGCATTTAGAAGACTTCTGTTTGAATTGAAGAGCCTCTGAAAGAAGTTCACCATAGTTGCTCAACTATAATGATTAACATCACCTTGTTTGCATATAGAAAGCCAGGGGTTTTTTTATTTTAGTATATTGCGTATATATTTTTATATATAATTTATACATTGTGTATATGTACATATGCACTATGTACATAGATAAATATAAATCTAACTGTATATTCATATTTCTGCATGTGTACTTTTTTTTCATATGCATGTGTGTATGCGTACACACACACATATACTCATCAGTTCTCTTCTTCAGTTTCTGGTAGGTCAGACAGATAAATTAGAATCACTTACCACTAAAAGTAAGAAGATTAAAGTGTTCTTCTCCATTTGTCTTCCCACAAGGGGTAAGTTTCACACTTTGGACAAGCCTATAAACTCCAGATATTGTTTATCCAGGCCTTTCAAGCTTCATATTGAATTTAATGTGGAGAAAAAACCCCACCCCTAAATAATCCACTAAAAAACCACACTAAATCCAGACCTCTACTTTCTGAAGATAACACCATAAATTGAAACTGTGAAGCAATGTCCTGCATGTGCCTAAAATCTGGATCTACAGATGTCATTGTAGAGCAGAGAAGTCTACACTTGTTGGGTCAAATGTCATTGATCCTGAGGTAGAAAAGATTTGGCAAGATAAAACCTAAAGTAACTAGTGATGGGCTGGCCTCCAATGGGACTGATGCTGGCTAGCAGAGCCTGTTTTCATCACACACCTCCCCCCAAGTTCTCACCTCCCCGAAAAGCTTTCTGCCACCCACACCCAACAACCCCAAACCCCACCTGTCTCCCTCCAGTTTACCTCAAGCCACATCCACTCTCTTTATTGTGGGGAGAGTTAAGTGTTACCTTTGTAGCAATTATGACTTTACACCACATTGGTGATCAGGAACATGAGCACCTGGTTATGGTCGGGGGGAAGCATCACTAAATGCCTAACACATTTAACACTTTGATGCAGTCAAGTGAATTGACTCAGCGATACTCAGAAGCATGAATAACAAGACTGGACAGCTGGATGCTTGTATAATGACTCACATCATAGAAGGCATCCTGTGTTTCTTACCACAGACATCTCTTAGACCATGAGGAAAACAGTGAAGGACCCCATGGATACACTGGCAGAGCAGGCATCTGTCCTTGGTCTGCTTCTCATGCCTCACCAGGCCACAGAATCTGTGATGTTAGGAAATAATAGCAGTAACGATGATAATGAAAATAATAATAAATAATAATAAAATAAAAGCTCCAAGCACAGGAGTGTTCTGTCCTGACAAGAAGGAAATGAGGCAAGAAGGCCAGGAGGCCTTCATGGATGGATAAGGAACTGCTGAGAAGACTTAGAAGTAAAAAAGAAGCTTATAGAATGTGGAAGTGAGGACAGGTGGCCTGGGAGGAACCAGGGATATTGCCCAGGAAGCTAGGGATCAGGTCAGGAAAGCTAAGGCCCAGTTAAAATTGAGTCTGGCCAGGGATGTCAAGGGTAACAGGAAGGACTTCTATCGGTATGTCACAAACAAAAGACAGACTAGGGATAATGTGGGCTGTCTCCAGAAGCTAGCGGGAGAATTGGCTACCATGGATTTGGAGAAGGCTGAGGTTCCCAATGGCTTCTTTGCCTCAGTCTTCACTGGCAAGTGTTCTGACCATGCTGCTCAAGTCTTGGAAGGCAGATGCAGAGATTGTGAGAATGAAGACCTTAGGCCCACTGCAGGAGAGGATCAGGTTCGAGATCATCGTAAGAACCTGAACGTGCATAAGTCTATGGGATCTGATGAAATCCATCTGTGGGTCCTGAAGGAGCTGGTGAATGAAGTTGTTAAACCACTGTCCATGACATTTGAAAAATCATGGCAGTAAGGTGAAGTTCCCAATGACTGGAAAAAGGGAAATACAACCCCCATTTTCAAGAAAGGGAATATGGAAGACCCAGGAAACTACTGACCAGTCAGTCTCACTGTGCCTGACAGGATCATGGAGCAGATTCTCCTGGAAGGCATGCTAAGGCACCAACAACAAGGTCATTGGTGACAGCCAGCATGGCTTCACTAAGGGGAAATCCTGCCTGACCAATTTGGTGGCCCTCTATGATGAGGCTACAGAACTGATGGACAGGGGCAGAGCAGTTGACATCATCTTCCTGGAATTGTACAAAGCATTTGACATTGTCTTGCACAACATCCTTGTCTCTAAACTGGAGGGATATAAATTTGATGGATGGATCACTCAGTGGACAAAGAATTGGCTGGATGGCCACATGCAGAGGATTGTGATTAATGGCTCAATGTCCGATTGGAGACTGGTATCAAGTGGTGTCCCTCAGGGGTCGATGTTGGGACCAGTGCTGTTCAACATCTTTGTCAGCAACATGCACAGTGGGATTGAGTGCACCCTCAACAAGTTTGCCAATGACACTAAGCTGTGTGGTTCAGCCGATACACTGGAAAAAAGTGCCCTAGGAAGTGGAATTACGTGTCTTAGCAGTACGCTTGTTATTATTTCTGGGAAAAAAATCCACTCCACGTTTTACTCACCTGATACGCTTATCATGTTCACAATGTCTACCAGTAAAATACTTCGGACATATGCAAAATGTCCCCAGGAAACAGGTTCCTCTATTTTGGCAGCAGTTCCTGTTCAGCTCACGGGCTACAGTCAGAAAAGAAAAGTTATTGCAGAAAATTTGTTGAGCAAAAAAGGTACCCACTTCAGCTGCAGACAGCTAGGCCACCAGTTTAAGCCTGCTGCTTTTAATATTTGCTTTGTTTGCCTATTGCAAAGACTCTGCAGTTATCCCAACTTATTAGCAGATTCAAAAGGTTGAAGACGAAATTAAGCAGCACCCTCATAGGCTTTAATTACTCTTTCAGTAACAGATACAATTGCCTTCAGGCTTTTGTTTTGTTCCTGTGCTTAACCAGAGATTAAAAGTTTACATAGACACTCAGTCAAGGACCTGACCTTTCACATGTTATTTAAAAACATAGCAAGAATTACCTTCTTTGTTACAGGTTTCTAGCCGTCATGTCTGGAAAAGACATGCAAACCCCGCTGTTCAAACAGATAACTACAGCTCTTAATTAGAATATTTCTGGGCTAGAAGTGTCTGGATTCTTAATAAAAGATAGTGGGTAGGAAGATGTCACCAAGAAGAAAACTCTTTTTACTGGGTGTATTTTCAGAGATGTTTTGGAATATACTTCCAGATATGGAACAGAGACAAGTGCCACACAGATCTAGTGATCAGGCATTGCACATATTGCTGCAGTTGAAGCTTCTAACACACCTTATATCACGCCGAGAGCAGGCTGTGGGAAGCATCTTTATTATTGTAATTTTCTTTTTTTCCTCTAGGAATTTAGAATGGAAAATTTAGAATTTTAGAAATTCTCTTCTCCCCAAGTGAGGAGAAGAAGAGAATTTATAGGTGGTGATAACCAGTGCTGCTAATGCATGTGCCTCAGACGAGGGGGGCTGTGACTGGCCGCCTGGGCCCTGTGTATGAAACACAGGAAGTTGTCCTTTTTGCATGCCAGCTTCTTGAACTTGAAACTACCCTTACACATCAAAATCAGGACTTGAAAAGTGTTTTTCTCATCACGTACCATCCAGTGTTTAATTGGCTGTGCAACCTGAAGTTGGTGCCTCACCTCTGAAGGGGAGAAGATTTGGTACAAGCTTCTGAATTTACCTCCACATCTGCTTCCTTTTTTAAAACAAAATCATCAGCCCTTTCTAGCTTTCTGCACCAGTTAACAGAAGTAATGCAATGATCATGCAACACTTGAAGTACTTCAAGTACTTCAGTGGATGTTTTATCAGGCATTTGTGATGTCTTCAGGAGCACAGAAAAGTGCATTTGTGTTCATGAAAGGGCTTGCTAACGGTGTTGCCAGTGGCTGCCTGCATGCTTATCAGGCTTCACAAGTTCAAGGACTCTCTGCTATCTGCTAAGGAAACCACACTGTAGTGTAAAGGACCTTTGCATGGGAGTCTGCATGTTTTCATTCACATGTAGGGCTTTTGTTTGACTATTTAACTAATACAGCTATCAGTAGGTATCAATGCCTTTTGTACATTTGACTGTCTTTTTAAAAGATGATAACAGAAAGTATACTCTGGAAAATAGACTGTTATATGACTTTCATGCCCTTTTACCCTCTCTAGAACACTTTCACAGAGGTCATGAAAATCAATTATATCCTCATGTGATGAACAACTTACCATGTGTTAACCCAATGACAGGTAAGATGTCAGAAGGGTTTCTCATTTTCCTCTTGGAACTGAGGTTATTAATTTCCTTAAAAGTGTTTAAAGATGTGCTCTCACTTTCCTGGTTTAGGGAGCTGTCCCAGCTTTCCCCTTAGCACCTTTTAAACACATCAGTTAAAAAAGGACAGTGAGATTCCTGGGAACAACTAAACCACAGAATTAGCATATGACACTATTTAGAAAAATTCACAGCATAAAATTATTTCTTGTGAAAGTAATGAGCATCAAAGCTGTAACTTTAGAAAATGTTAGAGAGGCTGTGTTTTCTATCTTATGTTAACTTTTTTGCTTTCTGCTTCACAGTTCAATCCAGTGTCATTACACAGGTTCAGAAGGTGGTGGGATGGTAAAATGAAACACACTAGAATGTTTCAATTGTTAATTTTGTTATTTACATAAAGAGTAACAAGGGATCAGGGCACATACTGTGCATCCTGATAGACAACAGGTAGATCCTATAGCTAGGTGCTGCTCACTCTGAAACTCCATGTGGACATCCTTCATCCTTCATAATGCAACAGAGTCTGGCTCACTGAAGAAGTCAAAGTGGGCAACATTGCAGAAAATCTTAAACCTACAAAGATGAGGGTAATGTCACTAACAAGAGTAACTCTATTCATGCTCAAAGATGTCTGAAAACTGAGACTATAAGACAGTAGTTATTTTATTGCTAGTAATTTACGGGAGGGGGATGGAACACTCTTTAGTTTTTAATTTGCTTGATAAAACCACAGCCCATTAAAAACCAACTAACCAAACAACAAGAAATAAAGGTTATGTCTTCCCAGTTTCAAACTGAAGCACTTGTATAAGTAGTGACATACTTAAAAGAAATCTGCAATGCAAAGATAAAGATAGGTGAATAATGAATACACAAAACCTTATTAAATTATAGCGTGAAGTTAGCAAAATGTAATTGTAACTATAATTTTGGAACATATAAGGGGAAGGGGAGTAAGCCATTGTCTAGATACAAACCAAATATTAAGAGAGAAGAAATCCCCCTAAGTTTTAAGTAACTACTAGAAAAAGAGGTGTGAAACACACAAAATACAAGGAGTTACTAAGCAAATAGATTCATAGATTCATATAAGCAAATCGGTTCATAGATTTGTTTCTTCTGTAAGCAGCAGCAAACATTTTATAGACTGCACTTTTATTATTATTAAAAAATAAAAAATCTTGCCAAAAAATCCTTAATTTTTTTTCTCTCTGCTTGTATTTCACTCCTTTCTTTGCACATGAAATTCCTCTGCTATAACTTTGTATCTCTAGGTACACACACAAAAAAAATTACTTTGGCAATGAAGTTTTGGTGAAATATAGAAATGAAAGTAAAGCAAATCCTCTGCTTATCATCCAAGAAAAAATTGGTGCACTTCACTGTCTGAGCTTTAACAGTTTACTCCCTGAAGCAAGTAATTTTCAGATGATCAACACCTTTCTACTCTCGCCTCCCATTTCCCTGCTTGACCTCTCTTCATTAACCCAGCAATTTGCGATGACATTGGTTGGTGGATTTATCACAGGGCCTTCTCTGAAGTGGTCTCTGGGGGCAACAGAGCTAAAGGTAAAGCGAATTTCCTATGTGAAGGCTGCTTTTCCTTTTTCCTGTTTTTCTTCTTCTCTTGTCTTAAAATGTAGTACGATTGCCATGAATCAGGTCTGGTTAATGACATAAATATAGAGCCATATGGTCAACATATTATAATTGCTAGAATAAATCAGGATTTGATCTGAAAGGTAATATTTTAAACTTGATTCTATTGTAATAATTTCTATTTTCTATATGCCTTTTAGGCTTAGAGTAAATTTTTTATTTTACGTGTAGTCTTTTCAGGATTGGTTTATTTTAGCTTGACAGTATTAGGGTCTCAATATTACTGTCCTGGGAGGTGAGAAAAGGAATTTTGAACCTAATCTAAACCAAAACCCATTAAATGCCAGAATTTGCCTTGCTTTAACTGAAAAAATGTCCCTAAACTAGTGCAAGTTTGAGTGGAAACCTTTGCAATGAAGCCCATCTCCCTCCTAGACATTTGTATGCCTTAAAGATCATGTCTTTCATATACCATCTGCAGCAGTGTCTAATCTCTGCTGTTTTGAAATAACTGGTTGACCTCACCAGAAAATGTTCTTCAAAAAGCTGAGTTAGGCCTGAGCCTTTTGGCTTCACTTGGTTTGTGTTTTCTTTCTTGTTATTGCTTTTATTTTCTAGTTTCACTTTTCCAAAGATTGCTCTGCACTCACAAACAGAACAATCACTGAATTTCTGTTAAGTGAAGAACAATGTCATGCGACTCTGTGGTTCCAGCAGTTTAGATTAACAGTAGATTGACATGCCGGGAAGAAGGCATATGGTCTTTACATACAGAAAATACTTTTCAGAATTATTTGCTGGATTATGGGAATTTGATCAGAGATGGAGCCAGTGTCCTGTTGCTCTTTTAGTTTTGCCCTTGGAGTTCAACCGGCAAAGAGCACCTATTTAAGAAGCATAATGAGTAAGGAGTATCTTTACTCTATTGGACTAATCTTCCAAAAGCAAGTCATTGCTCCTCTAATGATTTACTCGCAAAACTGATGTGATCTCTTCCCACCATACCTTCCACATGCACATATACAAACGACTTTGAAACAATTACCATCCTCAGCATCCTGGGACGATTTAAGGAGAGTAAGACTTGCAAATTGAAGCGGCAGTAATTTCTATCGACTTGGATTTAGGTTAATGATTGTAAATAGTAATTAGTAGTTGCTATTTGAACACCTTGTCATTGAAAGCTCGCCAGTGATTACAGCACATCTAGGTCATATAGATGAAAAGTTCCCCTCATTCCAAGGCAAATGAGCAGGATTCGTGGCTGAAATCTAGGGCCTTAAGCATGATTAAAATTTTGCATGCCTTGAATAATCCAGCTGGAAGTGATTCAGTGCACTCTACTACATTTGTCTTGTGTGAATTACTGTTTCACCATTTTGCCTCTCAAGATGAAAATTCCTACAGCGGGCATGATAGATGAATGATTAAACCCCCTAGCATTTCCTTTTTTATTCTTCACAACATTTATCTATTTTTAAAATTATATTTAATTAAAAATTAGGATAAATATGCAGTTGCTGTAGTGAGCCCTGAGGAGTTTAGGATTACCTCAAGAATACTAAACTCAAAATGAGCTTGATTAGTTACCAGCCATTACTAGGAAGTTCAAAGTACTTGCTGCATTACTTCAATCAAAGCCTATTTGCTTTCTCTGCTATCCTTTACTTTCTTTAAAGTTTGATATTTGCTAAGGTTTATTAGTAGGGAATTTATTTTGACCAGTGATTTTCTTAGAAATCTCAATAAAAAATCAGTTTATCGAAGATTGTTTTGAAATACTAACTACTGTTTTAAACTTTTTTTTTTTAACAAACTAAAGTGTCATGAAACCTCAAAGTGGGTTTTTAAAATCTTTTTCTTGTTAAAACAAAAATAAATATTTACTGCTTTACCTTTTGATTCTTTTTTTATTTTTCTTCAAGACAAAATTGAAAGGCAGTGCTTTTGGGTAGTTGAAATAAAATTTAGCAGCTTTTTAAAACCTAATGGCTCTCAGTGTAGTAGTGTGTGGGTGTCAGGGCAGAGGGCATGGAAATAACAAGGCAGTTAACACCAAGATTGTTCCAGTTTATCATTGCTAGGTCTTATCGTGATGTGGCCCTTTGCCTTACTCAGTGTCTGTGGTTTTTCAAAAGCAACAGGTTAAGTCTTGAGAACATTGGAACACAATTATTTTTTTTCCGGTTCTATCGATATAAATTACAGATTTCCTGAACTTGCTTACTTCTTAGATGTGCTCTGCAGTTTCTTTCTTGTTGGTGTGTATTTAAGCCAAAGGTATGATCAAATCCAGTGTTGCTATAGCATAATACTGATTAAAACTACTTTAATCACTATTCGCTGTATTCTAACCATAACTTAGCATGAGTAAGGTGAGTAAAGCTGGTAAATTACACGTTTTCCAAAAACGTCATCCAGAAAGTGCTAATGTTCCCTTACCTGTATGTTGTTTCATATCTCTGTGGTTCAGTTCCCCATTTATAAGAAACCAGATGAAAGTATTCCCTTGCATCAGAAAAACATTATGAGCTCTTCATAAAAGTGAGGAGTTACATAAAGATGTTCATAAACATATTACTGAGAAAGTAGCATTACAAATGACTTCAGGATGATGGGCCTGCCTATCTAATGGTTAAACCATTTTCAAAACAGTTGTTAAGATTATGGTTTTCATCTTTTTGATACACATATTATACCAGGAAAATGCAGCTGTCTGAATCCTGTAAAGATGATGTATAACTCTCTTCTCCCTAAGGTTATGGAAATTTTACCCTGGGTCACTGTTGTAAAATGTCAGTTTCGTATTCTACATTTGGCTAGAGATAATTTACAGACTCACCTGCACATTTTGTGCAGCCCAGTGGCACCATTATGTAGGCATTTCTGCATGTGTTTTTCGAAGGAAATGAAGGCTGCTAGAATGCTTGAGGCATTCAGGGTTGAAAAGCAGAAGAACAGGGAATTTTGAGAGATTAGAGTTGTTTAAAACTAGGTTCTTTGTGCAAAGTAAGTCCATGGTCCAGGTAAAAAAAAGAAAATAAACAAACAAAATCAGATGTTAAAGTCAAATTTTACAGGTAAAATTTTATATAGAAATTATGCTAATCCTTATGATTCTTCCTGTTGTCAAAATTTTTAGGGGAATTAGGGAAAATAATTCTCTCTAGTGGGTTTAATTTTTTTCTTTGTGATGAGAACAAACGAGTCATCCAATGAAAAGAACTGATATACTCAACCTGGACAAAGTCTCACATTATAAAACTGAGCATGGGCGCCAGTATGTTATCTCTTTGGATGACGATTGTTTTAAACGTAGGTAAACCTGTGTGTTTCATTCAGTGTACTGCACTATCGTAGTAGATGTGCCTTGATTTATTATTGGCATTGTCCAGTCAAACAAATGTAAATCGAAACTTACTAATTGGTGTTTAGGAAAATCCATTTCCCTGCCAAGTTCAAAATGAGAATATAATGCCTTGTTTTTCAAGAGCTGCCTATTTCAAAGAGAGGTCATGCATGGTACTGACACAAATAAAGTGAGAGTTAATTTCTTGTTAATGAGTTAAAGATGTCAAAAGCACAATAGCTTTAGGGCTCAATTATGTCTCTGTAGAAGCAGAGACCAGATCAGTTTTGGTTTTTTCCTACTCAGTCATGTTTTATCATAGAAATGTCAATGTCTTCCCCTTTTAAAAGTCCTTTGGACTCACACCTGCTGTTTCTGAAATAAATGGTTTGGTATTTGGAAGTGTACATATCAGGAGTTTGAGTTATTTTAACACAGTTTATTTCTGTGATTTGTGTTACAATTTGACGCCATAAATATTTGTGTTGGTAGTCTGAATGTGCATAGAACTGTGACACAGGGCTAAAAGCCAAGATATGGTGTTTAACTTCACCCTGAAGTTGCACCAATCATCTTCAGGACAAGAATATTTTTCAAAGGAGTTTAGTTTTTGAAAGATGCTGTTTGTGGATTCACAAAAGTTCCAGACACTGCCTCACACTCTGCAGGTCCACACCTGGAGTGACCCCTCCTGGTATTTTTGTGCATAGATTTTGTCACCCTATCAGTGTCTTGCCTCACAAAGGAATACACAGCCCAAGAGAAGGTAGATTATCCATGTCTGTTATAAGCCACTGTCTTCCTCACCTTTATGTGTGAGGCTGATCAGGGGAAACGTGTAAATACATCTCTCTGGGGCTATAGACCATGATATGCTGGCCACGCACAAAAATCTTCTATGTATTCTGAATAAAAACAGTGTGGTAGAGAGCTCACTAACAGACAGAATGAAAATGTTACAGAAGAAACTTTTTTTCTCTGAGTGTTTTGTGCAATGTTACAGTGCAACTATAATTGAGGTTTTCAGCCATTTCCTTCTGGGATTAATTATATACTGCTGTAAGAGACAGAGGTAAGAACATTTGTCTGAATATTCACTGTTTAAACCTCCACGATGAACATGGTTGGCTTGAAGGTTTATACCTATTTTCCTGATATATCAACTTCACCTTGTTTGTATTTATGGCTGTCCCCTGCTCTTTCTTGTCTTGCCTGCTGTAGTGCCTCCAGCTGATGCACTGCATCCCTTCCCTCATGCTTTCAGAAAATGGGTATTAACAGGTCTAACAATGAAATATATCTCTTGGCATTATGTTTGAAGAATAAGCAGATGTAGAGAAAGATCTTAAAATAATAATAATAATAATAATAATAATAATAATAATATTCAACTTGTCCCCAAATACTGCTAATGCACAAAGCCCAGTGGGCATTCCATGAAAAACATTTCTCCATAGAATCAAAGAATCATAGAATGGTTTGGGTTGGAAAGGACCTTAAAGATCACCTAGTTCCAACCCCCTGCCATGGGCAGGGATGCCTCACACTAGACCAGCTTGCTCAAAACCCTCAGCCTGCTGGCCGTGCTTCTTTTGAAGCAGCCAAGCATACAGCTGGCTTTCTGGGCTGCGAGCGTATACTCCCAGCAATCTCATCAACCAATACCCTCAAGTCCTTCTCAAGGCTGCTCTCAGCCCAGTTTCTGCCCAGCCTGTACTTGTGCTTGAGATTGCCCTGACCCAGGTGCAGGACCTTGCACTTGGCCTTGTTGAACTTCATGAGGTTTGCACAGGCCCACCTCTCAGGCACGTCCAGGTCTCTCTGGATGGCCTCCCTTCCCTCCAGCATATCAACCGAACCACATAACTTAGCGTCGTCGGCAAACTTGCTGAGGGTGCACTCGACCCCACTGTCCATGTCATCAACAAAGATGTTGAACAGGATCTGTCCCAACACTGACCCCTGAGGAGCACCACTTGTCACTGATCCTCACTTGGACATTGAGCCGTTGACCACAACTCTCTGAGTGTGACCATCCATCCAATTCCTTATCCACTGAGTGGTCCATCAGTCGAATCCATGCCTCTTCTGTTCGGAGCCAAGGATGCCGCGAGGGTAAACGTCAAATGCCTTGCACAAGTCTGGGTAGACAACATCATTTGCTCTTCCGTTATTCGTCAACACCGTGGCTCCATTGTAGAAGGCCACCAAGTTTGTCAGGCACAATTTGCCATTAGTGAAGCCATGCTGGCTGTCACCAGTCACCCCCTTATTGCCCATGTGCATTAGCATAGTTTTCAGCAGGACCTGCTCTATGATCTTGTTAGGTTCTGAGGTGAGACTGACCGGACTTTAGTTCATCAGGTCTTCCTTTTTTCTTTTTAAAAATCGGGATTATATTTCCTCTTTTCCAGTCAGCAGGAACTTCATCAGACTGCCATGAGTTCTCAAATGCGATAGCTAATGGCTTGGCAACTTCACTCACCAGTTCCCTTAGGACCCGCAGATGCATTTTTCAGGTCCCGTGGACTTGTACATCTTCAGGTTCCTTAGGTGATCTCGAACCTGTTCTTCCCCTACAACAGGCTGTTCTTCATTCTCCAAGTCTTGCCTTTGCCTTCTTTGAGATAAGCAGTGTGGCTGGAGCTCTAAAGCTGTATTCTCCAGTCAATACCCTTACAGAGATTTTCAACTTGGAAAAATAATCAAGGAACTCTGCTTATTAATATTGAAATTGGAGATAATGGTCTGCATTTCCACAACTGTGCAAGGAAAAACATTGACAGGGACTGGCCATGAAGCCACTATTTCTTTTGCTCCTCTTACCCATACCAAAGGCACATAATCCTGTTCCAACCTAGTACTCCAATGCCTTACCCAGGCCATGCAAAGATGCTAAGCCTGCCAAGTGAAGAAAACTTCCCTCCAGTTGGCTGTAAACCAGCCCTCACATTAGCAGAGACACCAGGAGCTCAATTCCTCTCTCCTATCCTCACCTCACAATAACAGTTATCTCTTAAGGCCATGAAGACATGACCGGGGCTGAGCTCTTTATAGTGCAGCCAGTTTGTACAACTTCAGCTCACAGGAAGAGAGTTATCCTTGTCCCTGTTTCATTTAAAGAGAGTTTTCATGACTAGTGTGCTGCTGCTACATTTTCACACTGAGCCTGGTATAAGTTTCCATTTGGCTTTTGTAACCTGGAAGTTCTTCTATTTCTGCAGGTCTTTTGGCTCTGTATCACTACCCTTTCATGTTAATCAGTTCTATATGACAACATCCAGAAGCTTCCCAAGTTAGACTGGTCCAGATATATATAGTTTTCCAAAGTAAACATTAAATTTAAATCCCCTGCTCCTTCTCTTCTTCCATTAGTTGAGTTAGAGTAACATCTGCATCCCTCTGAAACAGCAGAGATAAATCTAGCCACCTGCATCACTGCAAATACACGTGCCATCTGTTTCTTATTAAGGACTGTCAAATTCACATCATTCAGAACTATATCTTTGCTGCCAGAAAAGCTGTTCAGAAGAGGCACTGGAAATATAATGAATGCCAAAGAGATAATCAGAGGAATGTGTTAGTTTTAATTCTCATATAATTTTTATAGTTTCTTGTAGATATGAATGAAGAATAAAATGGCAAGAGATGGGTTTCCTATCCTGAGACATCTGCCCATAGTACAGATTAGTTAATATGAACAAAGGTAGAACTGCAAAGAGGAAAAGGATTCACCAGAAAAACTATGTATGGTAAGAAAAGATATGGTGGATGCTGCTATACTTAACTGTTGTGTTCTTTCCTGCGAGTGAGGAAAGTAGATCAATGTAATATTGCCATGGAGGCATGGCCTTAATGACACTGCCTTTGTATCAGACAGATTTATAAATCATCATGCTGTCCCCACGCAGTAGAAACATTCAGAAGCATAAAAGAGTGAGGACACTGATAACTACCAGAAGACTGAGGCAGGTTGAGCTTGACCTTGATAAGGAGTACAGCTAAGTTACTGGTGCCTGATTTTCCTCCCAAATTCAGAAGGTTGTAGTTCAAAGACCTGCTGGAAAATAGGAGTGTGTTGGTGGCCTCGAAGAAGATCAAAAGAAGAGAACTGTAAATTAGCGAGGAAAACAGAGCTGTCATCTGCTAAAACTGAACTGGAGAAATGCCTTGGGGTCCAGGAGGGAGACAACTATGTCAGAAAAAGCAACATTCATTGCTTTCTACAGAAATGGTGTAACAGACTCAATGACTGAAATGCATAGGTGAGCTACAATTACTCTTCTGTGTCTTCCTCTTGCACTAATCATGTTCCTGTTCAGTTTAGCCAGTTCCTTTTCAATGTACATCAGAAAGTGGATAGAGATGTATTAGATCCTCTCTCCAAGACTGACAGCCAGAGGGTAGTGTAATTTGGATTGTAATGCTAGGAAGCTTCTAGTCATTCCTTTATGGTGTGCTTTACTAATTGCCTCCTAGAGTCAGTTCTAAGTCATGTTTAACATGGCAGCTAATGGTGATTAGAGTCGTCTCAGGAAGCAGATTATATCAGAACATCATAATGTGCCACCATCCTTATTACTAAACGATCATTGGCAGTAGTACCTTTATTATTTGATTAAAAGGTGCTGTTTATCCATTAATGAAAATCAACTGTTATAAGTGAGCTGACAGCTTTTATGAAGAGAGCATAAAATGAAAGCAAGGAAAATACTTCTTGCCTGTAAGGGATGTAAGGCTACTGTGTCCCATATCAAAATGAAGCTGTGAGACTTGTAGGAGATCCTGGAGGTCCTCTTCCATCAGCTTTCTAGTATATATATTATACTGATGCAAAGGTTCTGTATGAAGCTTACAGGTTCAGGAAAACAGCTTTCCTTTCACATATTGCTTGTATATATACATGCTCAGCTTCATACCAGTAAATTTGGTCTTTTGTTTATTTTTTGCTTGTTTTTGTTTTTTTCTTTGTTTGTTTTTGGTTTTTATTTTGTTTTGTTTTGTTTTTCCCCCAACCAAGTTTAAATACCATAAAACAGTCGAGTTTTTTTGTTCTTTTTTTTCACAGCGATGCAGTCAGAAATCTGCTGGGGCTGAGAAGAATCTGTATCTCTTCCTTGCTGGGAACATGCCCTAACTGCTAGGCAGAGTACCTCAAGTAATGAAATGGAAAGGATTTTCTTTGTTTGTTTGTTCTGTATCCTTTCTATATAAGCTGATATTCTGCCTCTGCTATCTTCCCTAGGAAAGATGCTCTTCTTGGCACACGTGAGAAATATGCCAACCACACTGGTCCTGTCAGAGGCCTTGTTTTCTGCCTTGCCTGTTTTAATGCCTGAGTAAGGCATAAGTGAAGTGCCTAATGGTTCAGGCTGGGGCAGCTCTGGCCTGTCTGGTAGCAAAGCAGTAACCATGCGGGCAACATTAAGCTAAAATGACAGAGGTTTTGGAAATAGCTCTTTTAGAGCTCTGCACCTGCTGTATTTTAATCTCATGTGTCTTAACCTGGTCTTTTTGGTTCAGCATGCTGTGTCTCCTGAGTCTTTGGAAGAAAAAGATCAAATTAAAGAAGAAGCTGGTCCAAGGTGAGTTTCAACATATGGTGTTCTGAAAGAAAAAATAGTCACACTTTAGCTAAATAATTCTTCCATTTTATCTGCATGTTGCCTCATTCTCTCAGGGATATGAAAGTAGAGAAACGTTACATCAATATTACACTAGGAGGCAATGTTTTGCTTGCTCCTCAAAGCCACCCTGTTCAAGTAAAACATAGTCTCTTTCAGGTAATTTACACTGTCAAGTTGAGGAGCTTTATTTCAATTTTCTTGAAAAAATATTGCCCTTGAGCTGAAACAAATTATAAAAGAAGAGATCAAGGTCATCATAATCATGAAAGTAATTTGTGGTGTTCTCATGTGTAAAGAAGGATTACTTAGTTGAATATGATAGTATCTGACCTGAGATGGCCACTTTCTTGAATAAACCATTTTAATGTGAACATATGTTGGATGAATAAATGCTTTCTACAGACGATGCCCAAAACTAAGTGCTTCTGTGCAAGCAGTTTCATAGATGGTCTTCAAAAAATTCAGCCTGGATCAGTTTCCGTATAGGATTGTTAAACTCCATGCTATTTATGTTCTGTCTTTTTCCCTTTTTAGTTGCTTGGCCTTAGAATGCTGGAGGGGTTAGAATGCAAAGCAACGGTAGAAAAAGGGTGTTTCTCCCCACCTAAGCACAGGAATAAAACATGGCTTTAAAGAGAACTTGAGCAGGACAGGTTTGCTATTTGTGTGATTATGATAGAGAGTACTTTTTTTTCTGGAAAATGATGAATGGAGTAAATCATAGTACTGGGACATGTAATTTATGAATAAGCCAAGGCCATACACATAAAAATTTGCAATATTTTGGCCAGTTTGGGTGCATTTTGATTATGTTTGGCAAACAGGCAGTGTTTCCTGGCAGACAGGGGGCTGGACTGATGCACAGAGCTGGGATTATAAGCCAGCTCCAGCACTGGCCAGTTATGTGCCCTAAACCACAATAGTTCCCTGCCTTATTTTCCCTGTCAGTGAAAGAATGAGGTAATAAGTCTCATCTTTTAATGCTTTAATACCTATTAATAAAAATCATCACATAAATTTTAGGTATATGTTACTGTTTGGTGGCTTGGATTTTATTTTTATTTTTTCTAAGCCTTTAGACCAGTTATTAATGAAATACTTTTGCATTCAAACAGACTGGGGAGGTAGCATGTTAAATAGCATGGATATGGGCAGAATGGAGTCTGCCTTAAATAACCAGAATGAGTGGAGTGCTGCACAGCTCTGCTAGCCATCACCATGCTGCTGGTACCCTCCTATCCTGTATAAGTACATGAACAGGGTGAGAACAAGATCAGGGAGTAGATCTAGCCGAAAACCATCCCAGCAAAAATATGTGTATATCCGTTTGTTTTGGCTGGATGGATTCTCTGACCTGCTTCACTGCGCAGCCTCCCCAGCAGCTCTGCCAGACCAAGGAGGAAGATGGGGAGGTTAGAGGAGAGGGCACACCTCATGGCTAGGAATGGGCCTATGAGCTGCTAGTGTTTGTCTGCTCATTTATTTGTTAAATTGCAGACCATGGATCACCCTGTGAGCTTGTGTTGAGAAATCTTCATGAAAAGGCCTTTTGTGGCCCTCCAAGATTTCTGTTTAATGGAAAGAAAACTTAAGGATCAGAACAAAGCTCTCCTCAAGATTCAAATACACAAAAGAGGTGGGGGCTGAGAGAAGGTCGTGGAACAAGCAGTCTCTCTGTGTGTACAGGGCCTGGGCTGTGCTGCAGAGCTCATCTCTTGAGCTCAGCTGCTCTTCTTTACACTGTGCATCAGCTGGGCTAAAGGGTCTCTGTGTTCCCACAGGTTGGTAAGTCCTCAAGGGCTATGAAAAATGCCTTGGTATTTCTGACTTGCTGGTTCTAGTTAATATAGTTGCTTTTAGTCTGTTGTGTTATATGATAAGGGCCAAACATGGGTGCCTAGGGCTTTGGTACCATTTCAGTATTCAAATCTATGCATTTGTAGCTCTAGTAACCACTGAGGAACCATTTAGAGAGTTCCTTTTTGGGTGGTGTGATACCATGTGAGGGACCATTCATCAATCCACAGAGTCCCACTGGTTTTGCTTGTTCCTCAGCTTTGAAGCTGCTCTCTGTGGGTAAAAAGGGTATCCCAGGATTTGGCCTTTGGTAACATTGCCTATTAATATCTTGCAAACGAGTGAAAGATTATATGAGCTGATTTCTATTTGTTTTTCTTTTTCAATAGACTACTCGATAATTTCCTTTAAATAATTTCCTTTCCTTTAAAATACAACCGAAACCATGAAACAGTGCTTAGGTATTCTGACAACAGCATTTAATCTAGGTAGATCAAGTCAAACAGAGATTTTTTTTTTTTTTCCTTTTTCCAGTTGATTTCTGCTCTAACCTTTCTAATTACAATAATCTTAAGCAACACATGAAGTTTCATTCGCATTGCTTGGATATTAAATGAATGATTAGGTAGTGTAGGATTAGAGCAACATCAAAGCCCTCACAGATTTTCAGCATTATGCAAAACCTCTCATTTTACTTTTGACTTAAAGCACCATGAAGATTATAGGTTGTATTCAATAATTATACTGGCACTGTTCTTTCCTGTCCATAGGTAATGCTATGTCAGCATTTCTATTATAATCCCTGGTTTCAAAGTGCTTTATTATTTGTCCATAAAAATTTGTTCAGAATAGAATCTGGTATTAAACTCTTATTCTAGGATAAGGGGAAGAAAAACTATTTAAACATTTGGTGACTGCTCCCTGGTTTTAGAGACAGTAGAGACAGTATGTGCATTTTAAAGCAGGCAACGTCAGTGCCTGAAAATTTGCTACCAGTTCTACAATTCAAAACCAGCTCTACTTTCTACAGTGAATGCTGGTAGGTTGCTATTAGACTGCTTGGTGGATTTGTTCTTTCTCCTTTCCAAATCAGAGAAGGGACAAACGGACACAAATATAAAGCACTCAAATCTCGGAGTAAGCTTCACTAGTGACCTCTGACACCAGGGCTGCTGCACTGAACCCTGTGGCTCAGAAGAGTGGTGAAATTGTAAAAAGGAAGATGTGCATGGAGTGAGGTGGGAATAAAAACAAGCCTTTGGAAAAGGTTCGGTGCTTCTAAAGCTGCTGCAACTAAGATCTTGCACACTGTGCTTGCTAATAAGAAAATGGTTGCAGAGGAGGATGAAGAACTGAGGGAGTTTTTTCTTTGCGAGGAATGCTCTGGTGTGCTCACATTAGTAGTATGCATCTTAAAAGTAGGATGAACTGTAGAAATGTAGGATAGGTTAAGGATATTATATCTACATATTAGCAAAAAGTAGACTGTGTTGGTAGAAGAGTAAGTTAAGAGATGTCAGTAGGGTATCCTGTGACAGCACTTTATGAACAGTCCCTGTACTGGGCTAACTTTCCAAATGGCTACCAGCTGCTACAGACAGCAAGTTGCCAACAGAGAAGTGCCAAGAAAGTGTAAGGCACCAACCTAAAGAGCTGTGAGCTTGGTGTATCACAGCTGTCTTCTCTGGAGGCTCTCAGACAGAGCATGTCTTTGGGCAATCTGGTTTGATTTTTCCCTTCTTACTGCAGACACTGTTCTGTCCTTGCTCTAATTATAGAATCAGAAAATCACAGAACCATACAATTACAGAAAGGTTTAGGCTGGAAGGGACCTTTAAAGGTCATCTAGTCCAACTCCTCTTTCCATAGACAGGGACATCTTCAACTTGACCAGATTGCTCAAAACCCTGTCCAACTTGGCCTTGATCACTGCCAGGAATGGGGCAGCCACAGCTTCTCTGGGCAACCTGTGCCAGTGCCTCACTACCCTCACTGTAAAAGATTTTCTCCTCATGTCCAGATCAAATCCACCCTCTTTCAGCTTAAAACCATTGTCCCTTGTCATTACAGGCCCTGGTAAAAAGTCTCCCTCCATCTTTCTCATAGGCACCCTTCATATACTGAAAAGCTGCAATAAGGTCTCCCTGAAGCCTTCTCTTTTCCAGGCTGAACAACCCCAGCCTCTCTCCATAGGAGGCTACTTTCCAGCCCTCTGAACATTTTTGTGGCCCTCCTCTTGATGCACTCCAACACATCTATGTCTTTCTTGTAGCGGGGACCCCAGATCGAGGTGGACATCTCATGAAATCAGAGTAGAGGGGGAGAATCGCTTCCCTTGACCTGCTGGCCATGCTCCTTTTTGTGGAACTCAGGATATAATTGGCTTTATGGACTGCAAACACACATTGCTGGCTCATGTCCAACTTTCCATTCCGCAGTATCCCTGGGTCCTTCTCCGCAGGGGTGTTCTCAATCCATTCATCCCCCTGCCTGCATTGATACTGGGGATTGCCCTGACCCACAGGGCCACTCTCAGAATGGGTTTCTCATCCTGTAAACTCAGGGGGCATTCAAAAAGCTATCTATATTTTGACATACTTTGTAATGGATAAGAGCATTCCCCATCAACCTTGAAACTTCACGACTCTCTTACCAGTCCTCCTTGCAGGATGTAAGCCAGTTCGGCCCAAACTGAGTCCTCTTTATTCAAGAAGAGGGTGGCTGCACCTTTTAGGATTGGGAAATGTCTTATCTGAGTATAGAAAGGCTCACACACCACCATGACTTAGGGTTCAGATCCATCTCTGATGTGACTTCCACTGAGCTGCTGCTGCAGATCATGTGTGTTTAATGTGCATGTGGCTGAGCTAACACCAGCAGTGATGTCTGGGAGACTGTCCATGTGTAACATGGAAAGGTGAGAGAATGAGTTCAGAACAGTAAAATCTGTAATCAGCTCTAGGCCTTCAGTTGAATCTTCCCAAAACCCTTTCAGTTTAAGACATTACCACTTCTTCATCTTCTTTAACTTCCCTTCCCAAAGTCATCCATCCCGCTTCTCCAGGCACAATGATCTCCACTTCTCTTAATGAATCTGGCATCCCAGTGGCATCTGACTCTTAATTTTCCTCAGACTTTTATGGTGAGAATCCAGTTATATGAGTAGCGATTCCCTCAACATACAGTGTATTTTGCAACAGCTATGGCACCTTTCATGGACGGGTTCAGGATGTTTTTGTTTTTCAGATCTCTTTCTTACAAGAAACTGGCTATAGATTTCAGTTGCAGCTGGAGCACTGGCTACTGTGTACATGGATCACCCTATCCCTGTGGAGCAATTGGATCTTGACTTCGTAGCCGACCCAGGCACCATGGCTCTTCCCTGACGTCTGCGTCTGGCCCATCTTTCCACTCCCCCTCCACTGTTTCCGTCCTGTTTACACAGTGAGCTTTTTGTGGCTGGAATTCTCTCTTATGCTGCTTGTGTAACATGGGCCGTAGGCTTTTCTGTAGTGCAAAATAACTCCTCTGTGTTTAATGTTACATTAAACACGGAATATGTTAGGTAAACTTTGTATTGTATGGTGGGTTTATTTCAGTGCTGACAACTTCAAGCACCTCAGAATTGACAATAGGTCAGTCTCCTCTTCAGTGAATGTGGCCAGAAGCCCAGAGAAGCATAGCCGCATGGACACAAAGTTCTTGTGCAGTAGGGAACACAGGACCTACAGTTGTCACAATGAAGACAGTCTGTGATCCTGCACTGGGCTGCAGTACAGGCTTCACTGCAGAAACTCTGCTTTAGCAGGGCTGTGGACCTTCATCCTGGCATAGCTAAACCATCTTCCTGATTTTTGTCTCTACCATCTTACCAGAAAGACAACTTGCCTTTTGTTTGACTTGCATCAGTTGTTTGAATTCAAAACCTTGCCACAGTGGCTGAGTTATGCTTATTTGCTCCTTAATTTGAGAGCCCCAAAGAGGAGCATCTTGGTTAGGGAAGGACGTTGGCCAGGAAGGACTACCGAGCAAAGAACTGTATTTAAACTGTCTCAGTTCAGGCTAAACTGCTAAGAAGTCTGTTAAGTTACTGATAGAATCATTCTTCACAGCTGTCAGCCCTTACCCATACACTAGAAGGATCATTAATGCAGCTAAAACGGAGTATCTGTCACTCTTATGCCAACACACAGCGTACTTCCCATAAATACTATTTAAAGGGGCTTCTGTCTAAAGTGTTTCTTATTTGCTTCAGAGAATGGTATAACTTTACTATATTTGGCTTTTGTCACTGCTAAAAGCTTTTTCGTAAAGTTCTGTACCACGTGTTCGTAATAAGAAAGCAACATATGTTTTCTTGCTACTTAGTGTCAGGGTGAAGCAAAGGAGTGGTAAAATAATGAAAGCTAAGAAGATAAGCGAGTATCTACTGCATTTTAATTACACAGCTCATAAAATTAGATTGGCATAACTCAAAATCTCTTGCTATTACACTCAAAAGCAATGTGAAAATATGGGTAGAAGAAATCAAGAGAAATGAGTTATTTTTCAAGAAGCTATTTTAAAAACATTTCAGTTACTAAGTTTAACACATTTAACTGAATACTGCACTCCTCTGAAACTGCATATTGGTGAAAAATAGGCTGAAGAGCATCTCAGCATCCTCTCTAACCATAATGATTTTATAAAAGCTAGATGATTTTATCAGTTTTCAGCTGATGACTTGCCCAGTCCTACAGTCAGGTTTCTCTGCTCATTTTTATAACTCTAGGGCTCATTTCTGAGTCTCAGAGAAATTGCAGTTTATTTTTGTGTTTTTTTGGTTTGTTTCTTTTCTTTTTTCCACTCCTTTTAGTTTCTCTTATGACCTTCAAGGTAAATTAAAGATTTATATTTTTCTGGTTTCAAATTGCCAGAATCCTTTTCATCTTGGAGCCTGCTACAGCTTCTGATTAATATTGTTTCTTGACATTTAGATTTGAATTTTACTGCTATCACACCTCTTTATTTTTGCTGATTGACTCTAGATTGTAATTATTTCTCTGGATATGTTGGTTTACTTTTTTTATTGTTTTGGGTTTTTTTGTGGTAATTTACAAAACGTCTGGGTAAATTACCCTTGAAAAAGTAATGGCATTTTTATGAAAACATGTTGCTAGCATTTAGATAATAAAGATTACGTGGCCTGAAGTCCTGAATCTAATTCTGTGGAACCTGCGCCTGAAATAATTCATCTAGACACTAAAGGTGAAATTGCAAATCTCAGAAGAGAAGTAGCTTAATTCTGGAGATACATTTTCGAATTTCTTTTGGCCTTGGGCTGGAATAGATGAAGTCTGTAAAAAATAAGTTCCTTTTTATAATTTTAAAGGTATTATTTTGGTGTGTTCTAGCTTGGTAGGGACCTATTCCAAAGCATTTTTAAATTGCATAACCATAACAGATATGCAATGAAGGACTCAAACAGGAGTCACTTCCTGGCACGTCTTTTCCTGGCTTTTCATGGATTTTCCCCATTCTGATTTACCTTATGAGAAAAGAAGAAGGATCTCAACTAGGTGAGATGCAAAAGGTGAGGGGCACATTTTTCATTTTTAAAATATACCAACTCTGATTCCCTCTGTTCTGCACCTTTTGTGGTCACTTACACATGAATGAGGGGATGCAAATTGTTTCCCTTAGCTTATTTCAAACTCTAATTTTGGCCAAAAATGGTATAAAAATCAATCAAGATGGAGTTTGGGTAGAGCTTCAGTGAAAAAAAGGCACAGAAGGTGATGGGAGAATTGAAACCTGTGAACTGTCATTTTCAAAGAAATCTAACTTTTACTAAAACCTAATATTGTGCATGTACCTGGTGACTGTTTATTAAAGCATAGCTATATTGTAATTATACTGTTGTCCTGCATATTCCTCATTAATGACATTTTATAAATTGCTTAAGAAAAAACCTCAACTGAAGAATACAAGTTTTGCAGCTTTTTTCAGCTGTCAGGCAAACTCTGCTCTCAAATTTGGTGACATACCTGCTGGTGTCTTCATTTTTGAGTACATGTTCCAAGGTCATCTTTTTTTTTCAGACTTTCATGGATTTCTCAGGTTTCCCAAACATTATTTACATGTTTAAATTATCATAATATATTTGGTTCAACCTTGGGAGACACAAATGTGGATTTAAAAGGTGATGGATAAAGAGAGAAAAAATAGCATTTCAAAGTTTTGTTTTGCTTTAAAAAGAACAGATTTTCTAAATATTTTAAAACCCCAAACCCTTCTGCTGTTCTCTTCTGGGCCCACTGGCAATTAACAAATTCTTTACTCTGAAAATATATGAATTAGCAGAGAAGTAGTGAATAGGTCTTGTAGAAAGGGACTAAAATTTTAACCAGTTGAATGAAGAGATTTTTAGCATGCTCTAAACAACTCATTTTGCAGTACATTGCCCCAGTCATTCTGGTGGCAACAAAGCACTCACCCTAAAAAGAAAGCAATTTTATTTCACCTGCCTGTTGAAATGCTTTGATACTGTTGGAGGAAATGCCACATTTCCTAATGAGGCATTACGAAAGAAAGGAACTACAGACATTTTTTACTAATGGCAAATGTGGGAGAGGAAGCCTGCCATGTTTCTGAAGGTACTGGTTGTCAAGGAATATGTACTGGGCCTTAGAGGGAAAAAAAAAATGTTAGAGGAAAAAGTGTGCTTGTCAGTCATGACAGACACCTGTGAAAATGCATCAGGCTGCTCTGTGAAACAGATTATCAGTCCAGCTCTAGACAAGCCAGGTCAGGAACCAGAAGCAGACTTAAAATGCCAGGTTGTTTTGTCCTTGTTAATAAAGTGTCTCAAGTTAGCTAATGTGGATTAAGTGATTGAGCAATTTTTTTTGGTGTCTCACAGAGCCTATTTGTCAGGGTACATATTAATATCTTTACAGACTTTATATGGCAGCTAGGATCTGTAACTACCACCACTTTTATTTCCACTAGTGATGTGGGATATAGTGCCATCATTTGTGCATGTCCCCTCATTCTTAGTCTGAGTTGGGGTCTGCAGTGTTCAAACCAAACCAAACCAAACCAAACCAAACCAAACCAAACCAAACCAAACCAAACCAAAACCCTCAACTATTCATTAAACAATTTTGAAAGAAAATAACTTCATAAGATTATGAGTAGTCTATACAGAAACCTACAATGTTGAGGAAATGCCCCTGCTGATCACTAACTGTGTAACTAAATTTTTTTCCAAGCATCTACAGCTCAGCGAACCATGATTTATTACTCTTCAGAGTACTAACACTGAAGACTTCAGAGTACTTTGGTCTCTGCCAAATGGAGGGAGGGATGCATAATCTTAAAAGCAGCATCAGATATGTTACAAATGAAACTTCTAACAACGACAGCTAATTAAATATAGCTCATTTAAGCCACAAAGTAAAACTGACTGTAGGCTTTGCATCACACCATCATGCTTTCCTATGGAAAAATTCATCTTTTTCCCTCAAACATGTAATGAGTGTGGGATCTTCAGCTGGATGAGTCTTCAGGTTGGGTCCTCAACGTCTTTATCCTCTTTTCCAGCCTCTCCAACCATTCATTTCTGAGCCTAAGGACAGAAACATGGATTAGCTTGCTGTGATATTTTTACAGGGAACAGGCTTATACCCTTCATATTTCCCACCGGTGGTATCCTTTGGTGCTTATTCCCAGTTGTCATGCAAACTGGCCTGCCCCTTAGAGTGCTTTGCTGGATGGCACTGCAGGACCAGCTCTTAAATCCTGATGAGGGCTCACCTGAGCTCTGTGGTTCATCTTCATCATGCCCTTTCTTAAGTGCCTGTGTGTGCTTGAGTGACTTGTCACCTGCACTGGAGATTGCCTGCTGCCACCTGCTGGGTAGGATCACCTGACATCTGCTCAGTCCCCCTCCTCCTAAGAAATGCCTTAAAATGTACTGCATAAAGGCTACTGAGCACTGTGTGGCTTAGAAACACTGTGTGCATTGAAACTTCTGTTAGACCCTCAGTGCATACCTTTAGGTGATAGGTGGCACTTTGTGTGTTTTGGAGTGGTTTGTTTTTTTTTCGTAGTATCTAGATACCACAGAAAGATTGCCTTAAATAAAAAAGACAGTATTTCACAATTGAAGAATCAGTCGAGATGTTGAGATCGTGTTAGTTACAAATGGATAAAACATACTAGAGAATAATTCCAGTGTTTCTTCATCCAGTGTTATTAATGCAAGGTCAATCTTGATCTTATATTTTGAAGCAACAATCCAGAGAGGTCTGAGGGAGATTTTGAAAAATTAAAAAAACTTTCTCATTGAATAATCTCAAACCAAAATACCCATCTTTGCAAGAGCCTCCAATTTATGGAGACTTCACGTGAACTAAAACTACTTGATCGTGCTGCGGACTGATCTTCCTCATTGTGGCTGATGAAGTTAAATAGAACGGATTGACATAAATACGGCTATGGATGACAATTGCCTTGGTCAGTCAGTACACTTAGACTGCCTGCATTATTATGGATTTACCTTCTGCAAATTAAGATAATGAATTCAAACTATGTTCTTGTGAAAACAAGGGTAGAGAGAGCGAAGCTGGGCCAGGTACACATCTGTGCTAGGTCTGCTGTGAACATAAGCCTTGATGTTCAAGACAAGCCTGCACTGCTAGATGTTGTCCTGGTAACTTCAGAAATTTCTAAGCTTTAGACCCATTTACAGAATAAGAGTGAATTATTCTCTTATCCTGTGAAGCCATAGCTTAGACATGTTAGGATTAGCATGCTGATTTGGGAAGATTTATTATTTTCTAAAAATCTAAGAAAAATGTTTTCAGCTTTCATCGTATGACTTACATACAGGTATCACTTTTCTTTAAAAAAGAATTACAGTGCAAAGTCGAATAACCTTTCTGGATGCAAACTACCCACTTTGTCAGAGCACTTCTTTGCTGACGTTCTTTTTCAATTTGCAGATACTGAGTTTGTTGTTCAATAGTCTTTTCCCAGAAGTTCCTCAGATCACTAGTTTCACATCCCCGCACTTCATGACGTATGTATTGGCTATTCATTTTCTCTAAAGGAGAAATCTGAAAAAACATATGACAAGTTATTGGTTCCTTGTCTGTTTTCATGGCTAAAGCACACTCTTACTGTTTTGGGTTTTCACAGCATAAGGGTCACACAATTTGGTTTTGGTTTTGCGTTTGTCTTTTTTTGTAGGATCAGGATAACAGTGGGCATGACTCACTATTTCAGCTTTTCATTCCTAGCTGTGACACTTGAGAATATGCTGTCTTCAGTGATTTAAATTCTTGCTAGTTGACCTCAAATATCTCACTTTCATAGGCCTGCAACCTTTAAGCCCACAATGAGGAACAGTTCTGCTGTATTCTCTAGCTTAATGATTAAGATACTTTTTACTGTACTCATAAATTGAAAGGAAATACAAAAATTGTCAGATCTAGTGGGATTTTTCTCACTGTTTTAAGGACTATAAAATGATAAAGTGACCATTATAGATTAAGATTAAAACAGTGAAGAAGAGCCCTGGTAACTTGCTGTTAACACTAATTTTACCTTAGCTTTATTTGGGAATGGAGAAAATTTTTGTGTATAAAAATATGTACATGATTTTATAATATATTGATTTGCAAAGTCAATTTGCTTATTAAATATTTCTCCCTCTTCTGCAACTTTCAAAACAAAGCAAATTCATTGAATATATTTGTATATCTGTGACAATTCTGTTTTCCCCCCTTCATTTAATGTAATCCTAAAAATAAATTTTGGAGGGAATTTTATCCTAGAAATCTATCTGTCTGTCTCAGGATGACAGTCATAGTCTAACAGTCAAGCCCCTGTATCCCACATTACAGCCAGAAAATCATATCATTACTTTCAAAACTTTATTAAATATGGAATGAGTATATCTATGCTGCCTTCCAAATAGCTGTGTAGTTTTGCATAACATGTCATTATAATATTTTCCAGAACTTTTTTTTTTTTTTTTAACATGTATTTAGGGCTCTCTCATGCATTTTTTGAATTCATGGCAATTATTTGTAATTCATTTTAATCAGAGCCATAGAGAACTAGTAAACAAGTCTCTCAAGACTAGCTTGGAAAAGCTTGAAGAAACTGCTGTCATTCCCCTGCCAGGCACTGTAAGAAAAGCTAAATTGGGAATTGGTAATCTTTACAAAATTTAATTTAGAAATTTGGCTGTTTTGTGAAAATGTGTGAGACACATTATGAAGACTCTATGAGCAGAGAGCAAAGGCAGGCCTTTCGAAGAGGTCCCTGTCTTGCCGAGATTTCCCTGTGACTCTCCTGTGGCTCCTTGTAAAACCTCCATACGTCTCATGGACTCCAAATGATAGAAGCACAGTATCTGAGCCTGCCTTTTGCAGGAAAAAAAAAATAAAATTACTGAGCACTTTTTTCAGGTTCTGAGTAAATTATAGATGGATGTATAAGTGTTTACATCAGTCTGTAGTGTGAATTCCAAGTACAACTGAACACCTCCAGCTGTGCTAGGGGATGAACAATTCCAGGGCAAAAGTTTTCTTAATAAGAGTATGTGTTTTTATAAAATATATTTACTCTATAAATATCCGCATATATATTAATACCAACCCAAATTTCTTTTCCCAGGCAGCACTTACTGCCCTTTTTTAATTTTTATGTAACAGGAGTGATCTAGAAATATATGAAAAATACATGGTAACAGCCATCTGGGTTAGACTAATGGACTTTCCACTCCAAGAGTTAATCTCTAAGAATAACACTATTTCTGAAGAGCAGCAAGCAAAATTCCCAGATATCCCTGAGGCTCCAAAATAAACTGCCAGGAAATAATGTTTCCTGGTTTCTTTAATCAGAAGTAATCCCAAAGCATAAGAACTTCATCCTTCTGAATGATTATGAATTCCCGTTTAATATACTGTAGATGTATCCTTTCTATATATATGGGGGTGAATATCTCTCTTGAATACGGCAAAGTTGTGGAACCCATTGCCATGAGGTATAACTGAGCCCAAGTGTATGCTTTCACCACACACTTATCCTTTACCGATTTTAAATGCTCTGCCTCCTGGTTAGATTGCATATATTTTTGTTGCCGGCTTAAATGCATTTTATAGATGTGTCTCTCCAACACCCCTCCCCACAACAAAAAAAAAAATCCAAAGGAAAAAGCTTTAAACACAGTGAAAAAGTTCAGAATTACTTTTCATTTTTATTCACCTCACATCTGGTGCTGGATGTTAGAACACTGTTGAGATTACTAAGTATGAGTAGTCTACACATTACAGGTTTAGGTGGGTTTTTTGGGCGTGGGAGCAGGAATTAGTGCTTTTCTCTGTTTATATTATCTGTGCAATTTTCTTTGTATACGCTTGCTCAGGCACGCCAAGAACATTTTCCAAGCCTGTCTTTCTTAACCTATCATTTTGTGTTAACATATGGATACCTGGGTGTTGAATTTTCTGTTACTCAGACCTTAATCTTCATTTTCTTCTCCCCTAATACTGGAGAACTGTCAAATATGTATCAAAGAGACTGAACTTAGAATTTCTGTATCATTATTTAATTGATCCTTGTACAGCCTTCATAAACATGTGTGTCAATGTGCCAGCATTTGCTTCTCTGAACTCTAAAATCATCCTATCCTAAATTACCTTTTATTTCAACGTCTATTTGAGTCTGCTCATGTGCTGATTGTAGGAACTGCATGATAACTCTGCCAAAATAACCCACCTAATTTGCTTTGCCTTTATTCATGTGTCTAGGTGTTCGAATTCACCTCTGTTCTACCATCCATTTCAAAAATGTTGCCATAAACCTTCAGGGTTGTGTGAGAAATCAGTGATATCAAACCTAATCTGTCAGTGTTTCACTTGTCCCAAGATAGAGTTTCGGTGCTAAAATCTCAGTGATGGAAACTCTTTATTTTCCGCTCCTACTACAGGTTTTTTCAGAGATTAACAGGACAAAGGCCTGTGTTGTGGCTTTCCACCAGCAGTTATCACCTGGGTACATGTTATTTTCACGTCTAAAAACCTGATTCAATGTAGTTAGCAAAAGGGACATCATTTAATATGGAAAGAGAAGAGTGGAAAAGACTTAATGAAAGCAGCCTCCAAAGCAGCCTTAACAAATAATCTCTATGTATCATACAACAGGTGGGCAGAAATACACTGTTAAATCATGCAGGCAGTTGTAATAACTCTTTTATAGATCTTGCAGTTAGGTCTGACTTAAACTACCCTGCAACAGCTAGGCCTAAATGAAGCTTTATTTAAGTCTCTAGTGACAATCCTTCAAGATGACAATAACGCGAGACTCTTTCTGGTAATCATCTTTGACAGAGTCCTGTTTGCAAGTTGGTGAACAAATGTAGCTGCTCTCAAATGAAAAGAATAACTGGATAAACTCTAGAAAGACTTTATCCTACACAAGATGAAGATGATTGTTTTTTTTTAGATTTAAAAATTTTTTTATTTATATTCAGTTTGTTAAAAGATGTCTTAGAAAGGTAGGGGAGCAGTGACACCAGCACTGTTACCTGGAAGTCTGGAAAAATTATGTTTGTAAAACAAAAGAGGAACGTAAGATCAAGTCGATGTGACATCTTGACTTTTTTGTAAGTAAAAAAATCAATAGTTTGAGGCTGGAACTCACTAGTTGAGAAACTATTACCATGACAAGAAACATACTGTTTCATGGAGAGAATTGGAAGTCACAAGCTTCTTAGCTATAAAATGATATGTAAAGAGAAGTGTAGGGCTTTTTTTCCTGTAGAAAAAAAGTAGTAGAACACAAATTGTTATTTTAAAATGTTTTTAAAATTTACAGAGCACCTATATGCATTGGGAAAGCTATTTTCCCCCCTTTTTATGCCTCTTGCATAGCACAATCAGTCAGAGTTTTCAGGGTGTTATGTATCTTCCTGGAAACAATACAATATTTTATTCATCTACCTTTTCATGGACCTTGCTTGGAGACTGTGCTTATTACATAAATGCATTTTATTAATAAAAAATTGCATGATGTATGGGAGAGTATGCTATTTATGCTAATGTTGATGTTTGACTTTAAAACAATAAGAAATCTGCTTTGATTTTAGAAAACAGGACTAGTAATCACAACCACAATTTCCGTCTCTTTCCTGGCATCTTGAATACATATTTTATGTTCTGCTTCTGCAGCTAGCAGCAATTCACATCTCAAAGGGCTTAATGAGGTTTGCTTTGAGATCCTGGCTGGGGAAGCATACCAGTTTCAAGTCTAACTTCGGTCCTCAGACCCTGGGTAAAACTCTTTGGGGGCAGAAGAAAGCACTTTAATTGAATCCCCTGTACCTTTCTGTTTGTATGGCAGTTTCATAATGCTGCCTATCTCATGAACAGCCTGAGCCTCATGTATTCTCAGTCAGGAGGCTGTTGTCTGGGCATAAACTCCGGTCAAATTAGTTGGATTTTTCCATGCAATGGGAATTTTATGTGTGTGAAAATGCCAACCATACTAACATGTGACTGAGCAATACTAGTAGGAGTTACCTATGCGCATGAGTTACAGGTATGCCTTTAGCTAATCAATTCTAACATGCAAGCTGAAATGTTTGCACTCAGGCACTACGCAGCAGTCTCTATTCAACCATTTACCTTGTTCCTAATTCTCACAGTTCATTATTGCTTTTCTGTGAAAAGCTGATTGGTCTGAGTCTATTTTTCCGATCTGGAGAATACCTATTCTTAAAATGCTTTGAGCTATTACAAAATTTGGACCTTTTCTCATATGAAAAAGCCAGGTTGGATTTAAGGTCCCTTTCAACACAAACCGTTATTCTATGATTCTATGATATCATACCTTTTTGACAAAGAAACATGCTAAGGCAAGGCTTGTGACAGTTATGTGGTTTTTGGATCTTATACTGGTACAGTGGCAGTATCAATGAGTTTAAACACCACACACTCCAAGTGTTTTCTTCTGTCTTCCTCATCTCTTAAGCCTCAGTTCTCTTTATCTGCTTTCACTCTTCCCTGGCTATCAGACAGTAGTACAATTGAATTATCAGACTGGAGGGAACTGATTCTGTGTCTTGCTTTTCTGTACCAGAAGGCTCAGCAGTCCTCAGGATGAGGGTTAAAACTCTTAAAACCTTCTGAGCAAAACACTTGAGGAATCAACAGTCTCATTTCCCTCCAGGTCATCCATTCGATTGTTACTATCCTAGTTCTGCTTCTGTGCCTGTTTATTTATTTAGCTTCTTGCTCTCTGCCACTCTGTGGTTCTCAGTGAGACTTTTCCCTTAGCCCACAGTCAAGGGTTTCCACAAGAGGTCACTTCAGTTTTCCCTTCTCCACCTTCGTGTCTGCTGAGCTCCTCCTCCTGCCCTGTTCAACTCCCATGCCAGCCCTCCGGATTAACCTGGCTGACTGACACCTCTACTTTCAAACATTTTCAGTTGATTTCCCCAGGTCTGTTGCTCCCTCTGGAAACTCTCTCTCCATTTCTTGCTGGAGCTGCTTTTCTCCCCGACTGCCCATGCTGATATCACCAGACTTCCTGGACCATCTTTTCAGCTCCCTTCTGCTCCCCAGCTTCTCCCACTCCCTGCACCTGTCTCTCTGTGGTGGCCACCTGCATTCCCACACATCCTGCCACCAGCACACACAAACATGACTGTGGTGGTAGTTGCACAGAAGTGAGCATCAAGGAAATAGGCATTCATAAGCATCGTCTAATACAGAATGTCCAAATACCTTTCCTGAGCTTTTCATAGATTTGTCAAACTTTTTTTGGCTTTTAATTTCAACATCTAAGGCATGTTTAAAGTGGCTGTGCTATCTTGTGTGATCAAATATTATTTCTGATCACTAGATTTTCTCCACTGCCAGGTACATTTGAAGCCTAATCCTACGAACTGCTGAATTTGTAAGATCAAGTATATAGCATAAATTAATTAGTCTAGAATCTTGAGCATATTTTGTTTTGTTTTATTTGATGTTTGAGTACAGAAGGACCCGATGGTCTACGATCAAAGAAGATAAATCCTGCAAAAGGCTCATGTTCTTCATTAGATCATCCAGTTCTGACAAAACATGCAAAAGAAACTAATCCTGATTCATGTGAAGGTGTCTACCATCAAATTAAAAAGCCTCTTAGCAGCAGATCACTCTTAAAAAATGCTTGTGAGAGGAGTGTGTGTGTGTAACCTTGGCTACCGTTTAGCTTATCAGTTAAGAATCTACAGCCACAAATCCTGCTGTTTTATCCAGGGTTGTGACATGGAAATTGCCCATAAATATTTTTTCTGTATCAGTGCTACTCAAGTTCCTTAGAATGCTGATAAACTGGGCACTCTTCACTGGTATTTTCCTCACAATCTCATCTTTCCTAGAGTAGACTTTAGTGAGTATTAAAGTTAGTGAACAAATGTATTTCTTGTTGACATTACTACAAAAAACTTGCTACAAACCCCCAGATACTTGCTTACCTTTGCAGCTGAACTCTTCCTGCAAATATATCCTCTGTGGGACACAAACAAATGAGGAATATTACCACTGCAGCCCTGGCTTCTCCAGTGTCACAGGGCAGTAATGAAATGCATCCCTCGGTACTTTTTATTTGAAGTGGGGGTAACGTAAGTCCTTCATCATATCAAGGCTATTTTGAACAGAACCAGCAGCAAGATAAGATCATTTAATGAACTTTGCAGCCCCCTGCCTGAGATGACCATGAAACACAGGACCCCTTGAGAGCATGCATCCCTCCCACACTGACAGATAGCTCAGAGAGCATGACTTGGCAAGTGCTGAGAATTTTCTTTAAAATATGTGCTAGTATTATCTATTTTAATATTTAATTGTGTGAAATTTGAAAAATTCCACACTGCTATCTTAGCTGTAATGGAGGCTGAAATGGTGTGACAAATCACACTTGGTTTTGCATTACAGAGTGACTTACAGAAGTATGCAGTGCTTTGGAGCTGTTAATCTAAGGATGTGTGCTAGATTATAACACATTCTGTTCTCTTCAAGGCAATAGTCATAGGAATTGTCTGTTTGCTTAACATTAGCGAATAAAATGCATTGAGCCAGCACTAGTTTTACGATTTGGAGTTATTATAACTCTATTACAGGTGAGCACTTTTATCATTACATTTCCTTTTCTAAGGAAAATATTTTGTAGGTTTGATTGATCGATGACAAATGTATACACTGATCTCAGTTTTCATTAAATCCATCTACATTGTTAATATACCACATGTGACTGCTGGCTTAAGTAGTATTTATACCATTGCTGATTATTTTAACCTTCTTTTGTTGTAATTTTTCACACCTTAAGTTGCAAAAACAGCACCCATATAATGGCTGCTTTCTGTAGTTCATATTTAAGTATTTATTTTTTCTGCAGTCAGCTTTACAGGAGAAAACCCTGAGCAAAACCTAACAGCTGCAGCCTTTCTCTGTAAAAGAAAATTTTGACTCTTTCCAAATACTGGTCAGTTTGTTTAACTCTTTAAAAACATTAAGATGTTAACTTTCTTCAATTTGTTGTTCCACCTCATACCATACGAAATCACAAAAGTCAACTCTTCCCTCTATACATACAATAATAACAATGGTAACCTGGTCTCAGAGCTTTTGATCCATGATGCACTGAGAAAAAAGCGTATCATTCATTGTTCTATTTTTGGAACATCAGGTCAAACTCTCTCCGGCTTTGAAAATCACGAGCAAATGCAATCTGCTGCGTGAATATTAAAAGAATACAGTATTACAAAGATAGGTTGGTGCCCAAGCTTGATACAGCAGTAGTGCTAACCACCACGGTGCTGCAGAACAGTATTCCTGCTTGCCATTTGAGCCAGAGCTTGAGTAACTTCCCGTTGTCCCTAAACACATCTAGCTAAATTTACAATACACTGGAGTTTTGTTTTCTAATGTTACAATGTAGGCAATACCTTCCCTAGACATTCCCAAACACCTCATTTCAGGAGGGCATTTCAGTGTCCAGGCTTCATCAGACCATCAGACCAGAACATTAGTTTCTGGTGCATTGGCATTTCTGCATTTGTGCCTATAAGATACCCTGTATAAAGCACAACCAAAATGTGATAGATGTTGCAAGCACTCTGATCATCTCCAGTAGATTAGATACATCTTGTATGATACATGCTGACTGAATTTGCAATGAACAATCCGTCATTCTTGGTAGCATCTTATGTGGCAATAAATTGATGACCAGCATCCAGAAATCCTGGCAGAAGTAGTAGTCTGCTGGGCTACCCATATCTGGAGAAACAGTCAAATGACAGGTGGCTAGAAAGACATAGTTTACCCTCAAAAGCAGGGCAGATATCAATTAAGCTTTTGGATAGCGAAAATTGTTTAAGCTGTTTGTTACTTCATAAACAAACCTCAGAGCTCCTTACTATAACCTGCTTGTATGACAGCACTCATCTCTAGTTTGCAAAAGTTCTTGCAAACACATGCTTAGTGTCAGTAGCAGGGACCACAGAAGAATCTGTAAAATGACTGACACAGTGTAAACCCTTGGAGGGTCTGAGATGTTACTTCTCTGCAGCAATTAAGCTTCTGTGTTCTGCCCGTGTGCTGTTGCTAGGACAGTTGGAAATAAAAAGTAGCAATCACCCCTTATACTTAAACAAGAAATCCTGGTATGTTTTGCTTGTATTTTGTCCATTTGGCCCCTTCACTCTGTGTGTATTCTTAGACCTGATGTTAAAGAGGAGGACGTGAAAGAAGAAGACGTCATAAAAAATGTACGAGACCTTGCAGCAACCTTCCAATACCTAAGGGGGCCTGCAAGAAACCTGGAGAAGGACTTTTTCTAAGAACAAGTAGTGATAGGAAAAGGGGGAATGGTTTTAAACTAAGAGAGGGTTTAGATTAAATATTAGGATGAAGTTCTTCACCATGAGAGTGATGAGACACCAGAACAGGTTGTCCAAAAAAGTTGTGGACGGGACTTTGAGCAACCTGATGCAGTGAAAGGTGTCCCTGCCTGTGGCAGGGAGATTGGAACTAGATGATCTTAAGGTCCCTTCCAACCCAAATCATTCTATGATTCTATGATTCTGTGATCCTTCAAGAACTCATCAATTAAATAAACAGCTCATGCTTCTTTTCTCTTTGGTGCTAGAGAAAATAAAATCCAGAGCAGTGAGCTTTTAAAGTAGATATTGTACCATATTGTTGGGGTGGCTTTCTTCTCTATTCACCATGCATCTAGTATTTATATCTTTCTCATTCTTGATTGATGCAGTGACAGTCAGAAAGTTGTGAAAAGGGATTTCTGCCAATACTGGACCTTTTCCTCGCTTGTCCAGGAGCAGCACAGGTCACAGCAGTTTTAGTAGCCCTTTCAAAGCCTCACAAATTCTAGAATTAAGCGGATGGCTCAGATGGTATGTAAGAGCCTGGTCAGTTTAGATGTGTATCTTCTCATGAAAGTTGGTTCTTAACTGGTTTTGATGCTTCTGTAACTATTTACAGTGTGAGGTTTTTAAAATTTGCCTTTGAAAACCATCCAACTGGGGCCTTTACTGGGTCTAATATTCCAGAGTAAGACAGCAGGCAGGAGGTTTGTCGATGGGCTGTCCTGCAGCCACTGTCATATGCCTGTGCAGAGGGCCAGTGTTCCCCTGCTTCCCTGCTGCACATGCATTGATTTGAGCTCTGCTATGCTGCATTGGCACCTCTGAAAGCGCATCTGAAGAAAACAAGTCTGCTTAGAGGTTTCTAACCCTTCCTACTGGATATGACACTGAGTGTTGGATTAAAATATATGGGGAAAATTGTCGTGACTGGGCAAGCGAGTTTTTCAAAACCATTTTTCCTTTGTTGGGCTGAGCCTTGAAAGCAGCAGGGACTTATTTAACTAACAGAAAAAAATCAGGACTAAGTAGGAACTAGAATTCCACTTTATGCACAAGAATACCTTATGTCTACTCTGGATTTTTCCTCTGAGTCCATTCTGGATGGTACGTACATCACATCATCCATGCCTAAGACACACAATTGTTTTCTTTTTAATACCTCTTATAAGACAATCTCAAGGTCAGTAAAGCAGCAGATTAAAGAGATGACATGCTTTATTAGCTGAATTGAACTTCTTATTGACACTACTTACATGACATCTGAAACATTTATAGAGGTTTTTTAGTGTTTATTGCAATTGTGATATTGCCTTTGTGACAGAGATCACAAAAAATTAGGTATGTTAAGATCCACTAGTAACTTTTGGTAATTCTTCTCTAGTTGCCTGCCTGCAGCTTTCTAGTGATTCTGTTTTACCAGGAATGTAAAGTTTTCAAGCAGTTTTAATTGCATCAGGCTGAATTTTACCCACTGGAGCTGCTAGATACACAGATGCTTTCCCATGGAAGTGTAATTGGCCTGGCTCCTTGCACTGCAGGGGGGAATTCTGCTGCAAAAGAAGGAAAAGGCTGCTGGTGTCACCTGCTCTCAGCATTTCCATGTGTTTGAAACTACCTTGAAGTCCACATCAAATAAACCTCTACAGGGACCTGTCCAGAAAAGCTTCTATGATGATGTGCTGATGATATGTTTGCGTATAAATTTATCTTGGATATTTTTCCATCTTAATATGACACTGGAGTTAGGAACTCAATTGCTCTAGACACCCTCAGGCATCAATATAATGAATGCAGGAAAGAGGTTTTTGATCCTCTGTTAAAATCAGCCAATGCAGAGCATGCTCAACTGCACATGCTGTTTGAGCAGAGCGTGAAACTGTTCTACCCCCATACAAACCATGGAAAGAGAACAGTTTCTCAGTGGGGTAATACAGTCTTCTGTGCCTTCTTGTAGCATTATACTTCCTATTTAGCCAAATTTTAGGTGCTTCAGTTAAATAAAGTTAAACAAGATGAACTAGAGCTGTTGGAGACTTCAAACATGCTGCTAGAAAATTAATGATGGTCCACAAAGACTTTGCAATTGGTATTAATTTCTACTGGGTAGTGTCACGGAAGGTGATAGGGAAGTAGAGGGTTAAGGCAGCGTGTTAATTGCATGGATTTTTATCTTCTTTTAATATTTACCAGAACTAAAGTCTACAACTGTTCTGCACCTGAGGCAAATACTGCACTGTTTTCTTTATGGAAGCTCACGTAGTTCCCAAGATCATCTTTAGATGATTTTGAACAATCTTACTTGGGATGAAGATAAGGTAAGAAGAAGGATGATTAAGGTCCCTGTACATCCCTATTTCCTTTTAAAAGTAAAATTCATGGTCATGAATAAATCTGTGGTCAGAGTCCCTGTGTAAATACCCAAGGAGTGCTATAGCTTTACCCCAGCTGAACCCCAGTTTTAACTCAAGTAAAACTTAAGCTACTACCGAGCAGAAATGCACTTAGATATACTCACTCTCCTTCTACCAGCATATCAAAGGGAAGAGATATGCCTGCATTACATCCCCAGGGCACCTCTGTGCTACCCAACAGTGCTTTACTACAGCCAGATAACTGAACTGAGAGCAGACTGCGTTTTGCTGCTGCTTGGCTCCTGTTAAGTATCAGCATTAAAAAGACAGCCCAGACTTTATTCTGGCTAGCCTGAGACTTAGGGGAACATGAATGTGAGATCTGAGGGCCCATTCTGCCTCTTGTGTGTGCTTCATTGAAAGAAATCTGATTTTAACTCTTGCATTCAATTCAGTAATGAGAAGTAATGTCAGATGTGAAAGGTTGTCACCAACATGTTTCTTGTAAACACTGAGACACAAACTGACCATTAGCTCTTAGAAGCTGACATTATAAAAGTCTCAGACTAAAACAATTCTCAGTGAGCAAAGATTGCTAGCAAGATTACTAAGTACCAGGTACGTGTTAAGTAAAATTCAAGTCATGGCAGATTAAGATCACATATTTACAAGAGAGCAGGGAGTGGCCTGGGCCATTACATAGTAGTGGACATTGGCACCCAGAGCACTGCAAAAGCTCTGCTCATTTGGTTGCAAGACCTGCTCTGTGAATACTTTGGAGACAAAAATCTGCCAGCTGTGAAACAGCCAAACTTGAAGGAGGGATGAAAGTAAACAGAAATATTTTCCTGTTCCTTTTCCTTTTCATTAGTGTATATAGGTAATGCAAATTAGCATAGATGATAAACAGTTTTAAGTGTGAGTGCTATGGCAAATTAGACCACTTAGACCACTTCCTAAGTATGGATTTAAATGCCTAATACTATGTACCAAGAGTTGAAGCTGTTGTCCACAGTTTTTGGAAGACCACAGTGACTTTAAATGGAATGAAAAAAGGAAATGATATGCTGCTATTGGCTAAGAACGTTTTTCTGAACTGGAGCAGAGTAAATTCTTTCCTTGCCTGTTGTGTAGCCGTAGATTGCTAACAAAATTTTAAAATGTTTAATATGTCAAACATATCAATCAAACACATCTAAGGAACCATTATATCCCTAGCAAGTATGAAAAGAAACTTCACAAAATGTATTATCCCATGTCTTTTACTTGAAGTCAAAAGTTCTTCAGTGTAAGTCTGACTTATGCTGAAGTTGTTCTGGAGTTGAATTATCCAGAAAATAATCTTAGCTGAGCAGGAATTTAAAATCTCCCTTGGTAGGAAATTTAATGAGCTTGAATAGGCTACAGGAAATTCTTCAAAACTGTGCCAGTGTGTGTGGCTGTTCTCAAAGCACATCCCTCTACTTGTTTGAGCTCTGACCCTGGAATATCATCTTGTCTCCCTTCCTGTTCACTGTGGAACAGAAGTGTTAGTGGAGAGACATAGGTGACATCACTAAATGCTCTGCTCCCAGCCTGTGTTTGTTACCCTCTTGTGATGCAACTCTGTAGCTGGCCACCTTGCTGCCTGCACAGTGGAGATAAAGTCATGAGGGATGAAGCACACAGTTCAGATATGGGCTTCAGAAAGATGCATGGATGTGTGCCAAGAATACCTTTGACAGAAGAGACCAATCTGCTGTTTATTAATCTAGCTAAAAATCTGTATGTGTCCCATCCCATCCCTGATGAACACGACTGGAAAACTGGTAACAATGGACAAGGAAAAGGCTGAGGTACTCCACAGCTATTTTGCCTCAGTCTTCACTGGCAACTTCTCTTCCCACACGTCTCGAGTGAATGGACCTTAAGGCAGATACAGGCTCAAAGTCCCTCCCTCCGTAAGAGAAGATCAGGTTCATGACAACCTGAGGAACCTAAACATCCACAAATCTATGGGACTTGATGAGATGCATCCCAGAGTCCTGAGGCAATTGGCTGATGTAGCTGCCAAGCCACTCTCCATGACATTTGAAAAGTCATGGCAGTCACGTGAAGTCCCCAAAGACTGGAAAAAGGGAAATATTGCACTCATTTTTAGAAAGGGTAGAAAGGCAAACCCTGGGAACTACTAACCTTTCAGCCTCAGCTCTGTGCCTGGGAAGATCATGGAACAAATCCTCCTAGAAGCTATGCTAAGGCACAAAGAGGACAGGGAGGTGATTTGAGGCAGCCAGCACAGCTTCACCTAGGGCAACTCCAACCTAGTGGCCTTCTATGAAGGAATGACTGCATCAATGGACAAGGGAAGAGCTATGAATGTCATCTGTTTGGACTTCTGTAAGGTCTTTTACACAGTTCCCCACAAAATCCTTCTCTCTGAATTAGGGGGATATGGATTTGATGGGTGAACTGTTCAGTGGACAAGGAATTGGATGGATGGTCACAATATCCAGATGTTGGTCAGAGAGTACTGGTCAAGATCTGGATGGAGATCAGTGATGAGTGGTGTCCCTCAGGATTGGTATTGAGACCAGTACTGTTTAATATCTTTATCAATGAGACAGTGGGATTAAGTGCAACCTCAGCATAGTTACAGATGACACCAAGCTGAGTGGTGCAGTTGACATGCCTGAGGGATAGGGTGCCATCTAGAGGGACCTGGACAAGCTTGAGAAGTGAGCCTCTGTGAACTTCATAAGGTTCTGCAAGGTCATGTGCAGAGTCCTGCACCTTGGCTGGGGCAACCCCTGCTATCACTATGGGCTGGAGGATGAAGGATTGAGAGGAACCCTGAGGAGAAGGACATGGGGTTACTGAAGGGTGAAAAACTGGCAGTGTGTGCTTGCAGCCCAGAAGGCCAACTGTATCCTAGGCTACATCAAAAGAATTGTGGTCAGCAGGTCAAAGGAGGTGATTCTGCCCCTCTGCTCTGCTCTGGTGAGGCATCACCAGGAATGCTGTGTCCAGCTCTGGAGCCCTTGTACTGGAAAGACCTGTTGGAGCAGGTCCAGAAGTGGGCCACCAAAAACCTCATCTCTGAACACAGGCTGAGAGAGTTAGGGTTGTTTAGCCTGGAGAAGAGAAGGTTCCAGGGAGACCTTATTGTGGTCTTTAAGTACTTAAAGGGGGCTTATAAGAAAGATGAGGGCAGAGTTTTTAGTAGGGCGTGTAGCAATAGGACAAGGGGTAATGGTTTTAAACTAATAGAACATAGATTCAGACTAGATATAAGGAAGAAATTTTTTATGGTGAGGGTGGTGAAGAACTAGAACAGGTTTCCCAGAGAGACGGTAGATGCCCCCTCCCTGGAAACATCCAAGGTCAGGCTGAGTGGGGTTCTGAGCATCCTGATCTAGTTGAAGATGTCCCTGCTCATTGCAGGAGGTTGGACTAGGTGACCTTTAAATGTGTCTTACAACCCAAATCATTCTATGATTCTGTGATTCTATTATTCTATGATTCCAGCTGATAAGGCAGAGTAAGGGCAATCTTCTTCTATTAGGTTTGCAGATTAATTAATAACTTTGTTAAACGAACCAGCAAAATTGTAAACTTCAAAGAGAAAGACTATTTGTGTCTGAAACAAGATATATAAGCAGCAGGTGGCAATATACTTTTTGCTTTCCATCTATGTTTAGAAATTGTTTGTCTTGAAGGGAAAACTGTTCTTGTCAGTGTTATGTCCTTGTCACTTCTGATCAGGACAACACAGTACCCGCTGGGCTTTACCACTCAGCAAAGAAGATGTTTCCTGCTCTGCTTCATGTTCAGAGCAAGTCTTTCTTTTTTTTCTCCCCTCTCTTTAGTCCTCTCTATAGACTAACTGCTCAATGTTTCTGGTTAGTATGTTGTACATTTACACACAAATCTACCATACCAATCTCTTCTGACAAGCTACCTATGCGTGACAAAAGTACCCAACCCTAGTGGACTGTATTATGTATCTGTTGCTTTCTGGCTTTGAATACAGTTAATAACATACATTTTGACTTTCAAGAAGATCTCAGGGATGAATCAGTGTGTGGCTTTCTTTTCAGAGAGGTGCCTCATGAATCAGGGCATTGGGTGGCTGTGGAAGTGCCTTAGTTTGAGAGTTTTAGACCAGTAGGGTGAAGACCTGAAAGTGTTGAAATTTCTGAGAAGTCTTTAAGTGGGTTGTTCTCTTGTTATCTTGGTCAGAGAATCTGCTCTTTTTTCAAACTGAGCCACAACTCATGTAGATATTCTTGGGGCCTTGAGGTTGGCAGAGAGAACACACTTTCATGAGTCACCTCTGAAATGAAAAGCCACATGGACAAAAGAGACTGTTGATGCAGAGAGTGCAAAAAACTCCCTCTTACGTGCCAGTGCTAAGGTAACTATGGAAAACAGTAGCCCTATAAAAGAAATAGGCCCTGAAATAGTAACCTTCTTCAATATAAGCCTCATGAGATCAGTACCAATGCTTCCTCTGATCCTGGCAAGAAAGCTGCCAGCACTGAGAATGCAGCCTGAATCCCTTGTAACTCCCTCATTTGACTTCATATTCATGATCTTGTGTAGGCATTTGAACGACATGTGTGATCCTCATCACAAAAATAGACCTTGTTGATGTTCATCCTTTGCAGGTGTCTTCCAGTGGTTCTGACACTATTTCTAAATTCATTTTTTGAAGATTTTAAGGGAGTTGACCCTCATTTTTCCTCCTTATTTTTAAGAGCATTGATTCTTTTTTGGGAGTTTGGCTGGAGGTACCTTCCCTTCACACTGGTGAGCTCCTTTTGTGTTCTTGGATAGTGGCTGCTCTTATGTGACTACTTCCTCCTTTTCTGCCATAGTTTCCCCATTGGATGGTGCTGTGGAAAAATTGGCCTTTCCTTTCCAGACCCATCTTCTGGAATTAATTTCCAGGCTTATGGTCGTTGTACAAGCAGTTATACTGAAGAAATTCGGGGTTATTTTTTAACCAGGTAATTGCAAAAATGGTTAAAAAAGCATTGCTAGTCATAGATTCAGGGTTGTTATTCCTGCCTGAATCACAAGTGTTGATGGAGAATAAAAAGAAAGACCAAAAAATATGCTGTAAGCTAGCCTAGGGAGAAGCACTGAGCATTCAATCAAAACAAAACCCTACCCACCATCTGTAAAATCATCTGTTGCAATTATCAGCCCTAGCTGAAAAATCCTTTCCTGTTATGTTATGTTATGTTTCTGTTGGTGAGATTAAGCGTGGGAAGTAGCATTTACCAGGCTTTGAAGTATGTTAATGCTCCTGCATTTCTTCTTTCCTAGATTGCTCCTTAGACCTGCCCTTAAAAGAAAAGTTACTTAAATTTCTTGTTTGATCAAGTGGCTATCATAGCTGATCTTTTCCTACCTTTGCTTCAGGCTCTTCATGAAACTCAGCTCCCTTGGCTCTTCTGGCTGCCTTTTCTTTACAGAACGGGTAGAAATCGTATTTCAGATCTTTTGAGTTTAAGTTGTAGTAGAGAGCGGGCTCTGTGGGACATGGTCCTCCACAGCTCCATGAGTGCTTGTCTGCTCCATGTGCCAGCTAGAAGTGTTTTGGGCAGAAAACATTTTTATATTTGAAAGTGAGGATGTGTTGACTATGGTATTTGGAAATAAAGGGGTAGCACTTCCAGTATATATATGGTTCGCAGATAGATTTTGGCAGGGAGGGAACAAATAGGTAGTAAGACAGTATTATATCAATAGACGGAAGACTCTTGGCAAAAGAGATACAGACCTGTGGCTTTTCACTGCCTTTTGCTTAATGGCAGAACAGGTATGGAGTTAGTCTAGTTGTACCTGCAAGGATTTTGTGTGAGTTTGGAAAACGGGCATCCAGCATAGATTTTTCCTGAAGTCATTAAAAGAAGGTAGATCACTGTCCAGAGCACCATACAATTTTTCCTGACCTTAATGTTTCTGTGATTTGGGGTACACTAGCATATTAAAGTACCAGTCTCATTTTATTCTTAATTCCTGAGAATGTTATCACAGGCAGAACTGTTTACCCATAGCTTTTTCTTAAGGTTAAAGCAACCCTTTATTTTGCCTGGCAGCAGTTCTCACCAGTATTCAGGAGAAGAATTATACTGTAAAGGATAACAGGCTGCATACACCACAGCACTGGCTTCAATGTATTTTGAATTATTAAAGAAATATTTTTATTGTAGCTAAAATAATCACATATGCAGAATAACCAAGGTCAGTATAAGACTGTTAAGGAAAAACAATAAATGTAACAGATAACTAATTTATCTCTTGGGAATGTTATTTCATGCACTAACACATTTTCCTCTTTAGCATCAATCTATGAGGCTCAGTTCAGTGAAGTGCTTGAATTAACCTATCATCATGTACTTATTTATGGTGTCCTCAAGTGATATTATCAAAATGCAATAGTCTATTTCCTACCTCCACTCTGTAAAATGTTCCAAGATCTGAATATTGATAAGAAATAGTGATTTTTGAAATCAAGTATTTTCAAGCCTATTTTATATGTGTATCTTGGCAGGCTGTCAAACTGTAATTGCCAGCAGCCAGGCAAAACACATACTCTTGAAAAGTAACAAGTCCCTGTTACTTCTTTTCATCTGGTGATCTGATAAAACTCCTTCAAAATTAGTATTCAGCATCTCAGAATCCCTGCGCACAGGGCTGATATAATTTGTCTTTCTGACATACTTAACCCAGCAAGTAGATTCCTTGGTCTCTTTGATAGAACAGTAAGATTAAAGGTAATTATTTCGCTTTCTGTAAGTCTTCACACAGTAATACAAGAATCACTCCACATCCTACAGTAGCTTGGATCATGCTTATTCACTCACTGCAAGTTTGCTTTAACACAAGTGGAATGGTGATATGAAAACTACTTGAAAAAATGGTGTACTATTGCCCATAACTTTAATTTTGTGATAGTGTTTATATAATTGTGTGGTCCTTTTAACAGCCTAAGATTTTATTTCTCTTAATTGCCTAGGAAAAAACTGTCTCTTATTGATTCTACAGTAAATGTAAGAACTGCCTTTGCTAAGTGCCAACAGTATGCTCACCTTTAGTACAAACAGAGATAAATGGTTTGTAGCCAAGGTAACAGATAACAGCAGCTTTGTCTTTTGAAAATTACTTTTAAAAAACTGACACCTTGCACTCAAATACTTGTTGTGGTTTCCTTTGAATACATTAAGTTTTGTCAGTAGCGTGATGCTCAGGAAGTCATTCATTAGTGCTGTATTCAGTCTCACACTTGTATCTGACTGCAAAGCTAAGAGTCAGTGTTATTAACTTCTAATGGTGCCATCTCCTGGTGAGTGGCGCCTATGCTGGTGTTGTGATCTAGGAGCAGTACAGAGAAGATGGAATATAAACAACAAAGCCAACAGGGCTAATAAAACTTGACTAAAGAAGGAGTGTACGCACACTAAGGGTTTTGCCTTGGACTATGGAGCCAGACTCTGTGGTGACATATACGTTATGAACTGTCAGAAAATAATCCATCAGTTGCTGAGGGCAGTTCATTCTTCCTATGCACTTGTACAATGCCTGGCACAGCAAAATCTCAATCTTGGTCGAGGCTTGTAAGCACTCTTCTAGTAATATTGCTGTGTTTTAACACAATGATGATGCTTGCAATTCACGTTCATGGCTTTTAATGTTGTTGTTTGTGACGAATCAGTGCACAGATTGCTAATAATGTCTCATTCACTCCATTTCTTTGGGCTTTCTCTTTCTTCTCTTGTAGCACTTTCAGTGCTTGTGGCATCAAAGCTTGCTCCACGATTGCCGTCATTTACTGGGCACATATGTGCACATACCAACATGCATGCAAGAGTGCCAGGTCACTGGCTTGATAGACTTTTAATATGCAGCTTCTCTGCAAATATCGGATGAATCTTAACTTTTAATACTAGTAATGAATGGTGTCCTTGTCTCATGGAGAAAAGTTCACTGGCTGCACTGGGGCACATCTGTGTAAAACAGTGAAAATGGTTCTGTCGGTTCAACAAAGTAATGGGACTGAATATTTTCCCATGTGATCCTGGTAGGGATCTGGTTATTCTTGAATTCATAATGAACTGAACTTGCTACACTTTCCATAGTAGTGTATATTTTCAGACCTTAAATTATGCTTATATTTTTATTTTTATTTTCTGGAACTTCTGCAAATTTCAATATCCTTTACAAAGTGAAGGTGACAAAATGGCATGTAACATTCTATTGATGGTGTCATTACTGCCAAATATGTAATTATATTTTTCTTTTGTCCCCATGGGATGTTGTGCACTGTAATGGAAATTCATGAGCAGCCGATTGGCATTTGGTTCTTTCCATTGTCTCTGCATTCCAGGTTTCTGTTTTCTTTTGAAAATAAGACCTACATTCTTTCTAACTAACTAAGCTATTAGCATTGAAGCAGTGATTATGTAATCAGTTTTGGCTTGTCTAACTGTGGGGCCCCCTTCACCTTCACCTGCATGTCTCTGCCACATTCCTCTGTCAGTAAAGATGGTCTAGCTGGAAAATAGGCCAGCAAAATCAGAAAAGAAAATTTGGGATGGATAAGTGGGTGGGCTTGGCTGACAGAATGGCTGTGCCTGCTACCAGTACAAAGGGGACACATATCTTTGTGGTGGTCTTATCACTTCAAACTACTTGAGAAAGCTTGCACCTGGAATTTGCATTTGCTACCTAGTTTTGCCCACATAGATGATTACCTATGAGCTGTTGAACTGGAGGTTGACCCATATATATTTTAGCACTCATTACTGTTGAACTTTTGCAGGTTTTATTGGGTTTTTTTGTTAACATCACTCACAACAGGCATATCACGAAGCAGATGTGCTCAGATAAAAGGAGAACACAGCAAAGGAATGTACTGAACTGGCTTTTGTTGCATATTGTTACACTGCTGGAGATGTTATACTCCACCGTATTTCTGCATGTCTTTTTTTGCACTGGTTTGCTACTCACATGTCCATACAGACAGAGCTGAGCTATAGCCTCTGTGAAGAACAGCAGAAGAGAGAAACGCAGAGGAGGGAGCACACTCCTATATGTTTTATGCGCTCTGAAGACCGATGTCAACAGCGATAGGATACTTCCAGTTGTGTTATCGATATGCATCAGAAATGTTATTGACTAAATTTAGCGAACCATCACCAGTATAGCAGACAGGAAAACAGGGCTTAGTTAATTTTCAGCATCATGTGGTCTTCATATCTACCTTCAAAGCTAAAGGCAATGTTTACTGACAGTGTTTTCCAGCTAGGATTTCCTTGTTTTACAAGAACCTGGTGTTGCATTACACAGGTTTGAGGTGAAGGAACATAATGTTGTGACTGAAAGAACAAGGCTGATCTGTAAAGCATTGGACTTGACAAATCCATCCTTCTTTTTTTTGAACTTTTTGGTCCAAGAAACAGACTTCATAAGAGTTCAGGCACAAAGCCAGGTGGAAAGGATATTTGACACATATTCTTTTTGATCCTGACTCTCTGCTTGTTCTGTTTAAAGATGCTTATGCAAAGATTGTGTGTCCAGTATTGTAGCACTTCTTCATCTTTAATTAGATTTTTCATGGCACTCCTTTCTATACCTTTTGGAAAAATGTAATCTTCGTCACACAAAACCAAGAAGCACAACTTTCCCTACAAATCTTTCTAGAATTTGACTAGATAGTTTCTGTCAGTACAGGAGACAGAAGTCTCTGTTTCATTGGTCTATAGATGAGATTTCTTTTGAATTAAAACCTTTTGCAATGCTTGATGAGTAGGATGAGTCACATAAAGTTTTCTGTGCAGATACAAGAATCATATAGAAGAGAAGGGGCAAAAATACGCTTCTGGTAAGAGATGCAGGATATTATGTGCCATACGTATAAAGGAAGTTAATGTTTGGCAATGTTGTGTTGTCTGATGACAGAAAACTCTGTATGGATGTCTCCCACAGTCCTGCCAGACCCAGTCTTGTGACCTGGGGCTTCATAGATTATATGTCTGTTTCTGCTTTCAAATCTCTGTGCCTACAGAGAGGTGACCAGGTAAGCCCCAGACCACATGCGAAGCCCAGAGAATGAGGTCTTCTGAGTCCGTGAATCCAGGAGCCTCAGTATGGATGGTGTGCCTTCTCTAACTAGTAGGAGTATACTCCTGATGCCTTTCTGGCTGTTTTCTTTTGAGCCTTTACCAGTGCTTCTATCCTGGTGGCACATTCCCAGCATTTTATCCAGACATTATCATACAAATAATATCTGAACTGAAGCCTCACAAGTTGGCTTATAAATTGTAGTTTTGTAAAGATGTTGTTGGACTGCAGCAGATGAAGACAGCTGCTAATGAAAGCTATTGCTGTGCCAGCATGGACCTGAAGACAAATGCTAGGCCCAACATGCATAAGGCATCTGGTTTTATACCAGTGGCATACGGCAGCTTCATGCCCTTAAGAAGAAGTCACCCTCACAGTAGCAGCAGCCAAGTGCAAGGCCAATCAGCCAAATGTGGAGGGAATTACATGTTTAAATGTGTTGTCTGACCTAGAACGTGCTTTGCAATCACAAGGAGTACTCATGATGCTTTGGTAATTTTGCAGAGCACAAGTATACGGCTGCTCAGATGTTAAATCTCCCATGCTTATACATGACTCTCCTGTAAAAAGGTGAGACAGACAGTGAATTACAGGCGATGATCGCAGGGTGACTAGATAAGCCTCCACAAGACATACACCTACTTGCATTTCACAGGGCTGCTCTGTACTATATCACCCTTACAATAAAAGGAAGCCAAATATAAAGTTGCCATATGCTTGCTCAGGCACATGGAACTGATGGGTATAATGATCCAGACACATGGCCTGCTGACACACCTTTGGAACATTAGAGTCAATGAAGGACACAATGAAATGTGTGTGGGTAGACCTTAGCAATCTTATATATGCCAATTAAAAACCAAACCAAAACAAAACCAAACCTCAGGATAAAAAAGTGTGGGAAATTACTTGTGTTACTGTTTTGGCTGGGTGGAAAAAAAGGCCTTTTTCACTAGGTGAGGGAAGGCTATTGGCACCTATGGGCACCGTTAACACTTCTCAGGAACAACAGAAATTCATCTCTCCTTGCTAGGAATAAAGTCACCTTGAGAGATAACCATCAGATACTCAAAGTGCCAAATGAGTGACACTTTCTCAGCATCTGGTGCCTGCAAGTTAGTTTTTCAAGCTTGTATGAGGAAACCTTGGTGCACTACATGGCCTTTATGCAAAACCAATTACTTTCTTTAAATGGGCAGCATGTTAAGGGCAGCATCCCTCTGTGGGCCTGTGCCAGGCTGCGGAACTCCAGCTCTGGGGGCCTTTGGTCACAAAGGAGGCAGCCCTCACTGCCACACTTCTCCCCTGGTCTGGGGTCCTTATCAGCAGCATGCCCCAAGGAGTGGTGGAGGCTGCAGTGATTACAGGGGCAAAGCTGTGGAGGCCGGTCGGGCTGCACCATTTGTTTTACTTTTGGAGTCAACTTTGAGGAGCGAAAGATCTAACAGCTCTGCGGCCTGTGAAGCGTTTGATAAATATTTCTCTTTGAGGGTTTTCCCTCTGTCCAAACATGGCTGCATGTAGAGATGGCACAAGCATAAACTTGTGGCAACAGATGTCTATTTTGCTGGGACATACCATGTTTGAAGGAGTGGCGCATGAGTTAGCATGAGGCTGGAGAGCAAGCATTGCTGTTTGCTTATAAACAAACCTTACCAAAGTGCCTCTAACTGCAGTGTTAGAAGGTTGGCCAGGCCTACATGGTAGCAGAGGAGGAAAATAATGCTTTCTTTTATCTGTTCTTGCAAACAGCTGGAGACAGATAAAAGCGGAGACAGTTTTAACCTAAGCAAAGACTGTGCCTGTGTGCTTTCCTCTGTTCCTCAGTGCTTTCTGTTTTCCTCCTCCCTAGTTATTTTTTCATTTGCGGATGAGACTATGCATGGGACAGCTTCTGAATACTTTTTCTTTTTTTTTCTTTTTTCCGCTCTTCTTTTTTTCTTTAACCAAAGGAGATACACGTTTCTTCTCAAACTCAGCTCCTGTGGCTGCCTCTGCTTCAGAGGTGTGCAAGGACAACAGGCTCTGTACTCTGTTCTGCCTAGTCAGGGCAACTTCCAGAGCCCCGACACAAAGACCAGATAAACATCTTTGACAACTAGCTGCCACTGAGGGTATGTTTTGTCATAGTATGATAGATGTAAAACAGTCCTGAAGCTATAATTTTAAGATTTTGCAGTAACACAGAATGCATGATAGAGACAGAAAAGGAACTGATATCTTAAAAACAAACAAACCAACCCCTTCTATCACTTCTTCCAAGTACACAGGAGAAAATTTACAAATCATAGCATTCAGAGTGAGTGATGATTTACACTGGCTAATTAGAATCACCATGCCAAGTTCCCCACGCAATGCTTTGAAATTGTAGAAACTCTACCTTCCTACTTCTAATTAGACGCCTTGGACTGAAGTTTTGGTACAGCAGGAAAATGTTGCTTTGCTAGACCTTTCAATTGCTCTAATTCTTCAACTCATACACGACTCCATCAGGGTGACTCTTGCAGGCACATAGGCTCATCTACATAAAGAGTTATTCTAGATAAGCTTTTCCTGATTAAATCTGCTGTGGATGTTATTGCAACAGAAATAGCTGTTCCACTGTAAAACCTGTATCAGATCACTCTTTCCTTTTGTTAATTGCAATCTTTCATGGCTCTGTATGTTTTCTGTAGGGATGAAAAATAAGTATTACTTCAGATATACTTTTACTGTACTATATGCTTTCCACATATCTTGCTGCTTTCCATCAAAAAGTAAAGCCTATTTGAAGCACATTACAGGCTGCATTGCCTACAGACTTCTCAGGTATGCTTTACGGCAAGGCAAGATGTTTTCACAATGACACTCCTGCAAATTCAACATCTGATAAATAAAGGCGTGACTATTTTCCTCCAGCTGTTCTCTTTGATATTTAGTTGTCCTAAGCTGGTACTTCCTTTTCAAAGTCTGGGGAAACACAGGCATATGGGTACAGATGAGTTTGTGGGAAATAATACAAAAAGGAACATTTCTGGTCTAGTGCATTTTATGTGAAGAGTGAGAAACCTTACTTTTTCCACTCACGTCTAGGATGTGGAAAGGAACAGCCTGGGTCTTTTGCAATATTTAACATGAGTATGTTTTTACACAATGACTCCCTATAAAAGTCTTCTATGGAATAGTCATAGATTCAAAGGCAGCCACAATATCATGTCATTTATTGGTCATGCATCTTTCTCTGCTTGTTAACTGGGTTGATGTCTTGGTTTGTGTTGCAAAAGAAATTAATAAAGAAATTTTGAGAATCAAATATATTGAACTTTTTAAAGTTGTTCAAGATTTTATACATCGATAACTTCTTTTAAGCACACAAAATTATAAATGTTATTGTTTCTACATTGTAGCTCCACATTCAAAGAATGAAGATATATTTTAGGCTTCTCTTCAAGTTTTTTTTTAATCCAACTATGTTTCTGCCATTTTATAAACTTGCATTACAAATGCACTTACACATTCCAAATTTTTTTCATTTTACAGCCTAGAAATATATATAAATGTTATATAAATCAAGACAGGTTTCCTCTAGAAGAAGTTTAAAGAGGCTGCTTTTTGCTGTCCTTTTAAAAATAGAAGAGCTCATATTTCTAGGATGTGAAGTAAACCACAAAAGACAAATAAGTATCAGCTATGTGTTCTTAAGAAACATGCGCTTCCTGCGTAAGATTGTGCATATGAACAATTTAGCTATAATAAATAATAACATCTGAAAAATTATATAACTTTTAGAGTTCTTCTGTATATTAGGGTTTGAAATATATCTACCCTTAAAACATTCCTTATCTCTTCAAATTTCAGGTTGTCCAGTCTACCCTGCCCTTTTCTTACTGTTTTGTTACAGGATAAGATACAATGACAAATGGTAGATACAAATTTTCCAGTTTAAATAAAGCCAAACGCAAAAGCTCTTCATAAATGAAATCAGCTTTATTTGTTAAAATTGTTGTACTGTGTACAAAGGAAATTACTACAAATTACAGCTCTTAAGGCACAGAACATTGGAGATTTTTTGCTTCCTCTGGAAGAAAAGTATTTTAGAATTAAACAATCGTTAGAATCACACATGGATAGTGGTAATAAAATAATAATAATAAATACTTCATATTTATATAATCTGAATTCATAATAATCCGAGCATTTCAGCATTAACTAATACATCATATTCTTCCTCCAACATATAGGTATAAGTGTCTTTTGTAGCTCACAGAAGAAAAAAGTTGTATGACTCATGGTGAGGGTATTTCCCTTTGTCTATTTTCACAACTGCCAGCAGCAGAGCTCCAGGAGGAAGGTGAGCAGGCAACCAAGTGCAAACACTGTTTGCTGTAGTCTTAGTCCATTAGAAAATAGGCTGGTAATTTCTTCATTTTCTGATTTCAGTTCTAAAAAAAAATAAAAAAAAAAATAAAAAATCAAGATAATAAAATGGTGAATGAGCAAAATATGCAAATTTTAAAACAAGAGGATTTTCAACATACTTTGAAAGTCCTCTGACATCTCACAGGTACTTAAGTTAAAGGTATCAGCTGTTAAAGCCAATCAAAGAGGCTATTCTCAGGGCAGAGATGTGAATAGATGTCCCATCAATGATCGTTTGAGGAGCAACTGATAGCACTTATCAGCTCTTGCAGGCATTAATCTGAGAATAATCAAAAGTAAATACCAAGCAAAAGGAGGAGCAAGATCTTCACAAGAGGTATGCCCTCAAGTCTGCACGCAGCCTTTTAACCCTTCCTTTAACAAGAGGAGCACTATTTATTAGCACAAGCAGAAAGCCATACGCTCATGTGCGTGAAAAACACTGAGATCCTGCTCAGAGGATGAACAGAAAATTCTTCACTGCCACCTTTATTGCCTATGTTAAGCTGAGATCAAGAGTAGTAAGAAGTAGAGTGCTTTTACTAGTATGGCAAGGCCTGTTAGGTCTTTTTTGCTTTGTAATGGGAAACAATTAGGCTGATTCAAAGGTGAACACCCAAGGAGCTTGAGCATTTAACTCTTCTGAAGAGTTTAACGAGCGAGTTGGTGCCACACATAATTAGTCAATACAGAATACTTCAAGACAAAAGTGGTTTTGATTGTGGCTTTTTGTTGTGTTTTCGTTTGGTTGGTTTGTTTTCCTTTGGTTTAGTTTTTTGTCCAGGGTTGCAAAGATAGGAATGTCACTTTTCCTTTGCATTTCACTTCTTTGGATTTGTGGGCTTATCACACACTAGGGCGTATCCAGGGGACCTTAGCGGCTCAGGTTTTGAAATTTATATTAACTTCTGAGTTGATGGTATAACTCAGGAGTCACAGCTTTAACAAACTTCTACTCAGACAGGAATCTGGTCAGGAAAAAAGTCTTATAGCTCTTTGGGGTGGAAATGAATCTTGAAGCTATTTAGGTCTGTCCCTGCTAACTAGTGATGTTGGCAGAACTGGAGGAAAGTATATTACAGGGTGGGATTGAGACATCATGTGTGGACAAGGTCCAGCCAAGTCCAGGTTGAATGGGGCTTTGAGCAACCTGGTCTAGTGGAAAGAACTGCCCACGGCAGGGGGGTTGGAACTAGATGGTCTTTAAGGTCCCTTCCAACCCAAAACCGTTGTATAAAGAGCAAGAATATTTTGCACTAACTTTATCACTGAAGAGAAAAATAATATGGATCTTTTATTAGTCATTTCAAAGTATTGAACATAGTCTAGATCCAAGTAGCCTGTTCTTGATAGAAAAGAAGTACCTGTAAAGCAATATTGAAGTTATTATGCTAGGTGATACTGTGTCTTAAAAAATACTCATACTTTTATAAAAGGATTTTCACAAGCTGATGTATAAAGACTTACAGTAATATAATGCTTTTGAGGAGACTGGGTATTACTGCTTTACGCTGATCAGGACTATGCCTACACATTTTCTGTGAAGTGTCCTCAATCTTAGAACTCTATAGAAGATTTTGAAGATTAAGATACAGATCTTTATTCAGGCTCAAGCTAGTTTTCTGACATTTATGTGTTAAGTAGCTTATGCAAGCAAGTGCAAATTTTCAGTACTTGTTTCTCTAGTGTGACACTTTTCTGCTTCTACCACACTAGCTTACACTGTTGTTCTTTCCTCTTTCTCTTTTCTCTTTCACCTAAAAAAGATTTTTGTATGTTTAGATGTAGTTTATTTGTACAAATTGTCCTGGTTAAGTGGGAAGTCATAGACATTTTTAGGTTTTGCAGAACAGAGAAAGATTTAATCTCTATAATTTTCAATTAAAATGCGGGAAGTTTCCTACTGCAAAGATCTCAAAGTGTTTTCTGTGATTTACTATACAGGCAACAGCAGTATCATTTACTGTCTTACTGATGGATTCTCTGAAGCAAAGCAGACCACTGCAGAATCTAAATAGAGCACATACAGCATCCTCGAAGTACCCCACCTTTCCAGATCTGTTACCCGCAGGATAAAAATGATTGATTTAATGTCATTCCTTACCACAGTTATTGTGCATTATTTCTGAGAGACAGTTCAGAGTACCGTAGCCGCACCGACACAGCCAACAGCCCTTCAGCACCCAGGCGCCGTGGGCAACGCTGCCACAGTTGCTGTCAAGGACAAGGGAGACGTGGTATGGCCCTGATCCCACCACAGAAAATAGCCATTCAAAGCAGCTTTCTCACTATTTCTAGCTTTGGTCTGTTTTTTACCTTTGCCGCTCGTCGTGTTCACAGTATCTGCCAGTGAAATGCTTTAGGCAAGCACAGAAGGCCCCTAGGATACAAGTCCCTCCGTTTTGGCAACAGTGTCTGTTCAGTTTTTTGCCTGCAAGACAAAATTACAGAGGCTACCAAGCATCCCGGCGATTCTGAACCTCCCCTTTTCCTCACTTGGTCTCTCAGGCCTCTCCAGTTGCCAAAGGATCTTAAGGATATCTAGTTTTATTGTCTTTAGAGACAATAAAATTATCTGCCTGTTAGGAGTGTTTGTTCAGTTAAACCCAGTTTGTTTAGTTAAGGATTAGAAGCAAACTACTAGGGATTACAGGATGGTCAAGAAGCAATGCCTGGCAAGTCCTGTAGCAGCAGCAGCATATATTCAACTGAAATATTCCACTTTGACAGAGGCAGGTTTCAGTCATACTAACAAATGGGGCATTGTTACTGGGAAGTGGTGCTTATGTTTGAAGAAAGGAGGCTGTTATTGGAAGAGTTGTTTAGTTTTGAGAGAGAAAAGCTTGCCTTTCGCAGACTTCTGGAATTGAGTACCAAGCTAAAACTTTATATATGTGGGAGGAAACATAAGTCTGTTCTTGTTTCTTTTCTCTTAGTACTGTTGTTTTCAGACTGCTCAATTTTTTTATTTTTTTGTAAGTTATATTACTTTTGATTATGAAATATGCTGAATTTAAGAAAATGAACATAATTTTACAGACGCCTTTGCCAATCCAAGGGACCAACCCCTTCTTAATTCCTAGTATCCTTTCTTGTTTTCCATTACCACATTTTCTAGGTAAGAGGTCCTGGTTCTACCTTAAATTATTATCACCATTTTCTAAGTGGCTACAGAAATAATTTAAATGAGCAGCCACAGAAAATCAAATGGCTGGAGTCTTCCCAGACAACAGTCAAAGCATTACTGAGATAGAATATTTTAAAAAGCAATTCTATGGAATTGTTTAAATAAATAATGTTACCTACTCTCTGTAATCCCAGTAAAAGGTACCACTGCCCCGGAATTCTGTTGCTTTCTGATTTCGTAACTCTGATTCATGTCACTGAGAACATTTATAGTAGTCCCTTCGTTCTTGGGCTGCTGCTTTTGTGCTGTGGCATTGAGACTTTTCACATCTTCTTCAAGTTCTTTTTCGCGGCCTTGACGAGAAGTACAGATATGAAAGAAAAGGGTAGCTTGAATGAAGCAATGCATACTGTAAATGAACACACGGAGGGGTGGCCAAACCACGAATTTTTCCTTACCTTTTCCTAAATGAACAGCCTGCCAGACCAGAGTCACCGTGAAAAGAATTCTACAAAAAAAACAAAGAGCTGAAATAAATTTGTGCTAATAAGGCACAAACACCAAAACGAAGATTGAGTGAGCGGGGAGGGGGAGAGAAGCTTTTTCAAAGCTTTATCAGCCATTGATAAGATAGACTATAAATATTCTATGTCAGCAGTAATCCAGGAATTCAAGTTATCACATTAAAAATATCTCTAAACTTGAAAAGTTGGGGGGGGGGGGAGGGGGGAGAGGGGTTTAGAGAGAGAGGGAAGACAGACGGACAGAGAACAGGGAAATACAGCTTAATCTTACTTCCAGAAAGCTACAGATTCCATTCATTTGCTGGTTGACAACCAGTCAAAAATATCTCTTTATGTACATTTCTTTACCACAACAAGGTTGTTCCAGTAGTTACAAAAAGCAGCAAAGGCAAGAGGAAAACATTAGCCTTCACTTCACCCCCAGTTCCAGGCACATTTGTTCCATTCAGCTTCCTACCCTGATTATCACCCAAAAAAAAAAATTAAAAAAAAAAAATAATCAAAAAAAGGCATTGCTGAAAGGAAAAGCGTCCTTGGCTAGAGAAGATCCCTGGCAGCTCAGGCAGCCTTACCTAACATGATTTCCCCAGTACATTTTCCTTCAGCCTGAAACACCCGTGAGGTCCTTCAGCAAAGCTTGAGCGGAAGGAAGAGGTCCAAAGCCCCTCACTGAAGGCTGTTGCATGCAGCAGTCCTCACACCATGCACGGCAACGAGAGAAGGAGAGTGAATGAAATTTTTCTCTTTCTGTCCAGTTTACAACAGCATCGAAGAGACATAGTTACCAGTTGCACCACTTGCTGAGCCCTCACTGGCAGGCAGGGACCATCTTTCCAACCTGGGACTCCCTGGCCAGCTCCCGATTTACATGCATGGCTGAAGGGTGGAGCAAAGTGGGGGCTCCTGCTGCTGGGAGGACACTTAAGGGCCCATGACCACAAAAAAGCCCAAGCCAGGAAGATTTTAACTCCAGTTTATTTCTTAACATAAAAAAAACCTTGTTATCATTACTTACAGGGTGGGAAAGAAAATACTGCTCTGCAGAACTGCAAAAGGTATATAATAAATGCAGAAGGCATATAACAAAGGTTAAAAAGCCTCAACTCTACTTACAAGCTTTGTTTCTGCCGAGGTTTTCCACAGGGGTCTCTGCTTTATGAAGTTGTACCACTTCGCAGCATCAATAATCCTTAGAGCCTGCATTACAGATTTCTACCAAAAGTATTACAGAAAGCAGCACAAGGTTCTTGACAGAGGATTGTTGTCTCTCAGGAGCTGTTAATACTCTTGAAATTCCTCTTGAGACTTATTTACTATTAGTAAAATTAGACCCATTAGTGAGCATTCCTAGCCTGAGCCCATGCAATATCAGCAGACAGCTAGATTTAATTTACTATGTCTGCTGAAATGGGCTAGGGTCACTCACACAACTTTACTATGGCTCAGCAGCACCAGCAAAAAGTGGTAAAAAAGCATCTCTGGGCAGTCTTTTTTCAAATGGCTCTACTTGTACCTGGGAGTGCACATTGCCTCTACCTAAGTTGTAACAGGAAACTGCAGCAATACAGCTTTGTTTTGTTTGGGGTAAGGGAAGCATGTGGAGAAGTCACGCCAGTGCAAACCAAGCTAGTACAAGTTGCATCTTGGCTAGATATATGATCACATCAGACGTATAGGTTAGATCTTCACTAAAGAAATGGCTGTACTGGCTAAAGACATTGTCATCTCTTGTTGTTTGTAAATCTCTGTGGCTGACACTTGTCAGCTTTGTTCCATCTAAACTAGTGATTTGGAAACTATGATCACCTATCATCCAATCTGCTACAAAAGCCAGCTTAGTTTACAGAGTACTGTCCGAATTAAGTCAACCTGCTTGGCACTGAGGCAGATGGAAAGCATTCTGAGGACATGCTCTTTCATGTCTCCTATGTGCACACTGATCTCCAACAAGAGGATAGAAGGTCATGACTGGAACGGCTCTTTCTGTTGCAGAGAATGTTTGCAGGAAGTGCCCTGCTGGACTGCGTCAGTCCTGGTGGATAAGGCGTTTCCAGTGCTGGTACAGCTATTGACTCCAATTGATCTATCTCAACTGTTTTCTTGTAGATGTAGACTAACTCCTTCAGCTTCATGGTAATTTGTTTCATGGTGTGTTTTATGTTTATTACTAGTTTAAACTGATTTAGATTAAGCTATTCTTGTTCCAGGCTTGTACTGAAGTACCTTGCCTTTTGGAATTGAGAGTCTATGATCTATATTTGTATTTAAGTCAGCTAAATTAGCACTAGAAGAACTTACATGCTAATGCTTGTAGGTAAGATGTTTAGTAGAAAGAGTGTTAAGATAGAAATCACAACATGTTAATTCAGGAAAGGATTTTGGTTTTCATATTTTAAATAGCAACAATTTTGAAGAGGCAGATTACTTTCACCATTCTGCTGTCTGCTTCTACCTGCTGTTATTCACAAGAACTTCTAAACTAAGGTTTAGGTAGTTGCTTAAAACCTATCATATGTGTTCAAGTACTGTTGTGACAATAGATGTTGTCACAACAACTGTAAGATGTTTCATACAAAATGAAGATGTTATTTTTGCATGTATTTACAAAACATGTATGTTTGTTTAATCAACGTATGAAAATGTTTACTTGTAGAAAATGCAATTCAAACAGCTTTTGCTTTTGTTGGAGTTCAGTAGCTGTATAACAGGGTTAGTATTTTGAGTTTAAAAAGAACAGCTGTAGTTATATTTGTTTGCTGTGTTTGTTATTATATTAGGAAAAATGAAATATTTCAATTTGGCCTGAAGTTACAAAATTCAGATGCTGAAATGCTGCCATTTAACATCTTGTCTGTTGGTTTTCCCCCTTCTAAAGTTTGAAGGCAGAAAAAATAAACAGAGAAAAGTTAACAGAGGAATATCACACTTACTGGGTTTTTTACTGAATACAGCGTCGATATAGTTCTTCTGGAGAGCTTTCCTGGGTATCAGATTCCCAGCCCTATACTGGAGTTAACTTTCAAAATAAGAATGCCGGTAAAGAAATACTCATCAATTTTCACACCCTGTTTAAGATCAGAAGTCATCCCTGTAGCTGCAAAAGCCAACAATCTGAGGAACTGTAAAGCAGTTGGTAAACATTTCTCGCTGCGATACCTTATTTCTTCCTTCCTTCTCCCTATAGCCTCGCCAGCAAGGCACGCATAGGAATGGGGACAACATAAATTGCTGCACTTGCGTGACTGCCCTATAGAGGTGAGATTGGTGTGACACTGTGGAAAAGCTCTCCTGTTTGTTGTTGACAGAATCTGCCAGAAAGTGATTGCTTCTGCCCAGGAATTTGCGAGCATCTGCAGTAGAGGTAGAAGCACCCGCTTTATCAGCTTCAAGTAAGATAAGAATGGAGCCAACCAAGGAGCTGGTTCTGAGCATTTCAGTCAAACCCGTTGTACACAGGAGATGGTTAACCATTAGTTAAGGGCCTTCACTGCTGTTAGCTCTGACAGAAGGTCAAGGAGCCTATATGGACAAGGGTGGCAGGAAAACATGGCGTTACTTTATTATTAGTCCACAAAACTCCTCTTGTGCTTACCAGGGAACTGTAAGTCTGTAACCTACATCTTCAGGCACCTTTTCCCAATGTGCAAGTTGACCGCTACACTGAAAGGTGAAGTGTGGATAATACATGCTGTTTTTTGGATATTAGTGTTTCATACCAACTGTACTCCTGTGTAGATACTATTTCTAAAAGATTCAGGATCAAGAGATAACTAAGGACTGGAAGTAGCCATGGAAAAAAAAAACCAACCCAACCAAAAATCAAGGATGAGGATAATGTGGGTGTCCCTAACTTCCTGGGAGCTGTGTTGAAAAGCCTGATCAGGGGTTATTCAGTGATGGTCAGTGACTAGGAAGCTTTAGGTTCCCAAATTCCAGTTTAGGGTAGGACCATATCTTCAATCAAATTTAGCAAAGTTAAATCAATTATACAGAATATTATGGAAAACAATGGAAAGCAATCACACTACCACAACCAGCCCAAGACATTTGTTGAAATCTTGGGAATAGAGACTTTAGTGAAGCAAAGCTGTCAGGCTGGATGACTTTCTGAGGAAAAGGCAGACCCCAGGCACTCTAGGCTAGGAGCTCTCAGAGTGCTTAACAAATCAAATGATAAGGATCCTGGATGGAAAGATCTAATACTAGCCAGCCTGAGATTTATTTTTATTTGTTTGTTTTTTGTTTGCTACAACTGCCACCAGGGCTTCTGACAGCTACCCAGGCACTTTTGCTGTCTATGGGCTATGTAAAACTTAAATGCAGTCAGACTGAATGATTTTTATGGTGTCACAGGACCTTCTCTACAGGTGTTGGTCAGACCAACTTTTATTACTGTCAGGAATTTCCTATACGATCGTACAGTGGTTGCTGTTGTTGCCTTTTCATCTCAGTGTATGTATGAAGGGGAGATCTTACACAGGCACAAGAGCTTGCACTGTTTCAAATGAGCAGTATAAATGCCCTGAGCAGCTTTTTCATTCCAGGTTAAGAATGGTTTACATTCATTTAGTTGGAATCTGCCACTAATTGACTCGAGGAAGTAAGAAGCAGGAAAATAAGATAATCCTTACAGAGACTGGCACAGGTTTAACTAATGCCACAGGTCCATGATCAACTTAAGCAGGATAAATGGCTGCTGCTGATAAAAGGATGAGTCCCCCTTTGTCTTACACCGTGTGCTATTTGTTCATACTGCCACCCTTACACTGCCATTATTGTTTGTGCAGCCATGAGTGAGCTGGAGCAGGGAATTTATCTGAGTGAAAATTCATCTCGCAAAAATCCCCATTAGTTTTCATCTGGATCAGCTCCCTGATGTGGTTCACCACATAAGCACTAGTGCTGGCAGAAGTAGGAGGCAGGGATAAGCGGCCATGGCCATTTGATAGGCAGCCCCTTTCTGCAGCAGAGCTGATTTATACCAGATTAAATTGAATGTGGAATTTATAAATAGATTTCAGTTCATAAATTTAAAATGGAGTTTCCTTCCCTAGGAAATAAACCACAGCCAATATATCCACATGATAATGATACCACCTTCTTTGCTCTCATCCTATTAGCACTGACTAACACAGAGGAGTAGAGCAGTCATCCCACATCTCTGACACATATGGATGAAGTTTAGTACAAGCAAGATGGGAGTGATATTACCAAATGAAAAGAAACAGTTACAGCAGTCCCTTGGAGAGGGAGCCTTATGCAGATGCTGTACAAAAATGTAATGCTTTGTCACAGATTGACCTAAATTTACAGAATAAAACCAACCTCAGAGCATACTGTAGTTTTCCCTTCTGTTGAGTCTACTGGTTAGTCATTACACATGATGAAAAAATCGATACAGTAATGAAAGGGTTTTGTAACGAAAATGAATGTAGTTTCTGTCTTTTCTGTACAGGAAAAAAAAAAAAAATCAAGTCTGCCAGTACACAGGAGAAGTGATAAGAAGATCCTGGTTATCTTCCTCTGAAGGAAAGGCTGTTTGGCACATGAATCAACATGAATGCTAAGAGACTGCAAGACTCAGATTACTTTGTTAATTCTTCAAATAAAGAATTTTTAGTATTTTATTGAACAAAAAGAAGTACTGAGGAAAAAGAACTTTTGTGCAATTACTTATTTTGAAGTTTGAGATGATGATGCTTTTAAGCAGCCCAGGATCTGCAGAGAGCCAGAAAGTATTTCTATAGAGTTAGTAGTGTTGAGCTTTACCACATTTTTGGCCGAACACTCTTCTCCTCCACATGCTACCGGGTATGTGTCTCTATCTTGTCCACCATTCAGGAAGTTGTATCAACATGTCAGGTTCAAGCATGGGCTCTTTTTGGATGCATAAACCTTACCAAGTCTTGTGCTGTCTTGGTAAGGGGCCATTTGGGAACACTGTATTGGTGCAGTCATGCATTCAAGCTATATCTCTTTTGCAAAATTACCTTAGACATCTATCTGAAAATCTATCTTTTCCATATACAAAATGCAATTGCTTGAGTTTAATGACATGTTTTGACCTGGCTCAGCAGTTTTGTTTGGTGTTGTCAGCTGAAACTAGAGTGAAATTTTCACTCAGTCCGGTGATCCGCTCTAATAGTAAAACCAGAAGCAATTCAAAGGTTGACTAGCTGTCAGGTGTTTCCCTTGCTGTTTTCGTTTGGAAGTATTGCAGTGTGGCTTAGCCTGTTTTTAACAGTGGTGCAGTAGGATATGACTCCAGAAAGCATTCTGGATTTATGTGGCATAACACAAACTAGGAATTTCATGGCAGCTGTGAAGGAGTCCTAGACAAAGTGGTGATCCCACAGTTTAATTCAGGGATGGGGATGCATATCCCATGCTGCTGTGAATGGGAAACCCCTTCATAGATCTTGCCTTTGACCTTCAAGATAGCCAAGGATGCTGGCATTTCTTTAATACGAAGCTACATGTTAAAGCTGAACCAATGTTAGAAGGCTAATTCCCAAGTCAAGCAGATGCTGACATTTACACTGGCTCTAGTGGCATTGGACCTCTTATGGAGCTGCATCTATTTGTCAAACTGGAATAAACCTACTTTTTTTCTGGGCTAGTTTTGTGGCTTATGAATTGAAATATCTCAGCAAGAGGTCCAGTGAGCACTGGAGTTGACATGTAGGGGAGTGAGGGAATGTATGGCTGACAGCCTGGCATTGAAGGAAGGATGTGGGCAGGACATCTTTTTGCAGGTTATGAGCTATTAGACCACACTAAATAAACCATAGCATCTTACCTCATCCTTCTTTCCCTCCCTACCCCCTTGAATTCACTCTTTTAAATATAACGTAGAAAGCAGCTTGTATATATATACAAAAATCACATTGCAAAACTGGGTATCGGTGATATGTGTAAGGAACAGGTTTGACACTTCCTGAAGAGTTATCCTTGTAGGAACCAGGGATGGTAGGCAAAAACGAGAGATCCAGGTGTTTTTTTTAATCTCTGATAATAGCAGTTAAATGTTAGTATCAATTAAAATAGAAACAAAACACTATATAGAGTGCTGTCAGCAGTCCAGGTCTTTTGTCTCCAGTCTCTTGCTCCACGTGAGGGCTCCTGCCTCCTGTGCCAGCCCTAGGTTCCAAGTTGGCTCTGGCCCAACAGTTCAAAATGGGCTGCATGTGCCACTGTTTGCAGATGGCTCATGCTCCAGGTTGCTTTACGGCAAGGAGTGTGTTGAACTTCTGCCATTAAAATGGCTTCATTTCTGCTCCATACTAACTGGGGAACTGCATGAATTGAACTGGAGCTGTATAGGTTGTTGTCTTTAAAACATCTGTATATCAGAGCTGGCACATATGAAACGATGCTTGGGGGAAAGCTGTGTTTGTCAACAGAGGCCAAATTTTACTATCTTCATCCAGGTTCTCAGAATGGACTGCCATAATAATAGGCAATTTTGTAAATTTCTAGACTACGGGAGTTAGGGAAGGACTATGAACCCCTTCTGAGATTACAAAAATCCCACAATAAGAAACAAACTGGAAACTCCATGAGTGAAGTCTGGAATATAAGGGTTATTTTAAGCAGTTGGATTGCACACGAGGCTACAGAAGGAAAGGAGACATCTCTCTGTCAGCAGTGGTTGACTCCAGTAGGCTGTAGGGCTCTGTGCTGACAGTGGAGGAAAGCAAAAGCAACAGTGGGATCTGTACAGATAGAGTCATGCCCTTAGGGATAAAGCATGTCTCATCATATGCTTGACTTGGGGATTAGCCTTCTGACACCACTTTTCCCTTTTGGTTTGGGAGGAGCGATTACAGACTTAAGGAAAAGTGACTGGTGTAGTTCCATACTCTGCTACTAAGTGTCTGCAAGTAGTAAAACTTTCTCTTTTATTTAAGCATGGCTATATGGTGAGAAGAAGAAACAGTTGTGAGGGACATAACTAATTATGACAAACTCTGATAGATGGCATTTGTTTATTGGAACTCGAGAGATACATTGTGAAAACCCCAGTTTTCTGGTTGCTCTGCAGGTTAGGAATGATATAACGCTGGCGTAACACTAGCATGGTAGGACAGTCTCTCCATCTCAGAAACCAGCGGTTATGGCACGAGTGTTGTTAGTATAATTCCCTGAAGACAGGAGGGTAAGAATAGTCTGAATCACCCAATATGGGCGTATTGTGAGTAGTTATGTTAATAGTGTGACTGCTTTAACATCAGAAGTTCTGAGGAGGAATTTCTGAAAGCCAAGAATGGTAAATGAATAGAAGATTTTTCTGGAACACAAAGTTTTGCTTTATAATAAGGACTATGAAGGGCACAAGACAGCATGCCAGCTGCAGTTTCATACTGCGATATACATATGTATATTTGTGCAAATGCACCTTTTTTTTTTTTCTCTTTTTTGGCAGAAAAGCTGATTTTTATGAGCCTCCTGCTTTGCTTCTCCTCCCACGGGCTTCTGTCTCCTTAGTTGTGCTGCCCATATAGTTCAGGTCACCAGCAGAGAAAAGATTTAAGTTTCCAATTATTTCATTTAAATTTGGTCCTTTTACAGATCAAAGAGAAACAGCAGTTTTGTAAAAAAGTTAAATTGATATAACTGTATTTAAATGAAACCTTTGCCTGTGTGCTAAGCTCTTCTGAATATGGCTCACATGAATGACTGAAGAAGAAAACTAGACTTTTGTAAATACAGTGATTTTTCAGTAGTGTTTGCTTGTAGCCAGGTTTAGGGGTAAAGAGAGATTGAATCAGTTCAATAGATTATCACTATGTTCTCAGTCCCCAAGGGACATAGAGACCCAAAATGAAAACACGGTGTACGCACATTTTGTTAACACAGTTTTGTTTGGCTAAAGATGAAAAAGAAATAGTTGGGGAATTCTTGTGAGCAGTAAACTTCATTCCAGGCAATGACAGCAGAGAAAATATCTGCAGATTTGGTATGACTTTACAGTTTCGGATGAGTATGTATTTAACATTTATGATGAAACTTGGCCTAGCTTAATTCATTTCAACTGGTGCTTAATGGATGATCTGGGAACACTTTTAAACTTCCTCTTTAAGAGAAAATCTACCATTTTCTCTGATAAATCTTCCTGTTTTTACAGGGGCAGAGATTTCCAGGGGCCGATGACAGTTTATCATTTGGAAAACTGCCCTTCATTTCCACACATAAAGCTTGACAAGGAAAAATGCTTTCTTCTTTTACTAAATTGTTCTGATATTTCTCTAGTGGTATAAAATGTGTTCCACAGTCCTTGCCCTAAATAAATGTGTATTTGTGGTAGGTTAGATCTATTCAACGGAACACATTCTCTTCACAAGAATAAAACCAGAAACATTTGTGAAAGAGAAACACAATCCCTGATCTAGGTGAAGGAACCATGTCATCATGATACACCTTCTGATGTATGGAAGTGCCATATTATCTGAGGATAGTGCTTGTGCAGCTAGGGCTAATGTCACTTGAAGCACCTGTGCCCACCGATCCCACTGTAATAAATCTGCACGCACACGTCTTATGTGCTTCTATCAAAATTATGGCTGCCATCTATAAACTGCTGCAAAACATCTGGCAAATTAATTTTCAAATTAGATGTAGAGCTAGGTTAATGAATATTTAGTCTAGCACTGATTTCTGGGACATATTTTGACACCCATATAGCAATCTGATCCAATGCCCACCTATGTGTGCCTGACCTTGACTGACTTCATCATGATAATTTTTGTGTCGTCTTCACTGTGATTTTACTTTTAGAGAACTGTCTCCGGTTAGCTTATGTTTGTCCTCAAAAAGCAAGTAAGTGCATACATATCTGTCCAGGTGAAACCACACTGCTATTAACCCTGTAGGCACTGGCTGGAGTTCTGCAGCCCTTCTTTAGCCCTTTGTGGGGATCAAAGGCTAGTCTTTGTCTTACTGCACACACTAAAGTACGGAAGCCAGTTTGATTTCCTCCACTTGTGCAAAGGAGGAAAAGAACTATGCTGGGCATCATTTTGCTTTTTTACCCCTTCCTACACTGAGTGAGCTGGCAGGAATTTACCACAGTGGCTGAAGGTTGATCAGGGTGTCCTAAGGATAACCTCTCACTAATCGATACAGTTTGCATTTTATGTTTCTGCTGGGCATTACCACTGCTCAATTTGGTCACTGTCAGCCAGGGCCTAGTCATTATCTAGGCCTCTGCTGGGATAGGTGCAACCAAATATTGACACGTGAGAAAGTTTCTTCTCCATAAAGCTTATAAATCACTAGATACTCAGAGTAACTCCCAGCTTCATGGTTTTAAGTTAACAAAGGAGAAAAAGGGGAAATTTAATAGCTACTTTTCAAACCACTCATCTACCAACACTTTTACTGCTTGATAAGCCTGATCTTCAGTCTGATTGTTTTTCTTTCTCTAGCATTAAATCCCTCTATTCTCTCTCTCCAGCTTCTCCAGTGCTAACACTTTAATGTACCAGTGTACCCCTTCTCCTGGTTAACCTCTCCTGGATGTTTCCCATTTCCGCCTTTTTCATAGGCTTGTGCATGGGAAGGCATGGTTCGTGCCTGTGCTTGCTGTTCTGTGGGCTGTGCACGGGAGAATGGCTGAGTAGGGACCCACAGCAGTTCTCAATGTACAGAGTTACTCTGTGATGTGCCAGTCTAATTTTTCATTAGTAGCCAACAGTTTTGCAACATTGGGAGCTTTGGGTAAGCATCTATATCCCTCTGCAGATCGAAGGGTGAGAACAATATCTCATTTTATATGAAACAGCCCTTTCAATGAGCCATGCCACATCTGTTCCTTCACATCTACTCTGTTGCTTTCCTGCCAACAGGAGACTTCTATATATATTTACATTAACATGACAGAATACCAAACATACTAAAAAAATATTTAGGGAGATTTTGTATTAGAGGGTTCTCCTCTAAGGTTTTGCTTCTGCTCTACAGACTTTGCATGCCTCCCTTCCCCTTCAAGTGTGAAAATACACCTTGTGCATAGCTTGATATCTCAGAAAGACTCTGTCTAGAAAATTTTGTCACTGGGTTGCAGTATTAGATACTAGGAGTTGTTTTACAAAGATATTACACTTTAAAAAACCTGAAACCAAATCACAGGCACTACTTTAGTAATACATAGAAAGAAAACAGAAAATAATGAATACCCCCCAAAGGGGGTATTTGTTACCTGAGAAACCAAGGTGAAAAAATCTGTAGGCTGTATACAGTCCTGTTACATACACTGGCTAGAGTTAATTTGTCTGTTTTAGGTGGAGTGGTGTTCAGACCACACAGAGCAACGCTAGCATGCATGGCAGTAATGCTTCAGGCTTGTTTTTACCACAGTATTCCACTGCACTTCAATGCAGTTCTGAGAAGCTAGATTTGCTGGTGTAACGCTGTTGTGGCACAATGGGGATTGAATGTGAGCTTTACATTGCCTGTAAAGGAGTGGTCAAAGTGAGCATGAAATGTTTCTATCCTAGAAATCAGTGAAACTGTGAGCTACAACATCCTGGCTTCTACTCCAGATTAATTTTTGTCTCATAGAGACCTGCCTGTGAATTTGTACAAAAAAAAAAAAAAGGGAGGGACATGCATAAAAGATTTTTCAGCAGAGCTTATTTTTCAGTCTGATCACTTTCTCTCATAAGGTCTACAGCACAGCCTCCTAAACACTTGAGTAGCATGTCTGAGAGGAAGGTGTAGCCTGCTGTGGAGACTGGAGGAAGGAGAAGAGGAAATGGGAGTAATGTAAGTTGTTAGTGCTCCCGAAAGGGGAAATGAATCTCTAGTAGGGAGTAAAGGACAGAAAAATCACAACCACACTGAGGAATGGTCTGCTGTCAAAAATTCAAATAAAGGTTTGGTTATATCGTTTTACAAGCAGACTCGTACTGCCAGTATAGCTTATTCTGTGTTAAGTTTTTGCTATGTCAGAAACTGTGTTCATTCCCAAGTGTCTATTTAGTGAAAAGAAGACTTATCTTTGGACGCAGAGAAAAAAAAATTAAAATGCTCTGTCTTTATGCCAGGTTGAATTTCTGGGCATTCATAGTGGTAGCCTTAGGCAGCTATTCTGTGGGTCTGACAATGAGGGTGCAGTCCTGTAACTGTGGCTGGTTGGAAATGTTGACAAATTGGAAAAGGCCTGATGTCCAAATGAGATGCTATGGAAATATATTGTTTTGACAGAGCATTGTTCAGGAACAGGGACTCACCTTCAAAAAAGGAAAATAACTTGACAGTTGTAGCTCTCAGCTGGGATTTGTGAGACTTAGGTTTGAATTTCTACTTTTTGTAATTTAGCCTAAAGAGTGGAGTTTGGTTTTTGCAAAAATCTAATTTTAGTGTCCTAGCGCAAAGTCTATTAGCTATTTTAAAACCCATCTCTGTCCATCTGTTTCTGCCTTTCTCTGTCTTTTGTGTCTTGCAGATTTTCTTTCTGTTTTGTAATTTAAAAAAAAGAGAAAGGAAAGAAAAATCTTGGCTTTGTCCTGATGCAAAGCAGGACTATGTTTTACATCTCAACATCTGCAGGGCAGGGAAAGAATTTTCTGCCCAGCTCTGTCTGGAATGTAATTATGGCAATTTTAATACCCTTAGCTTTATTTCTTGTTATTGATACTATCATTGACCCATGTCTGTTTGTTTTTGTGTAAATGCTGGCAAAGAAATTGGTGGGAAATAATGGTTACCAGATGGCATCAATTAATTTTCTTTTCCAAATGGAGAAGGAAAGAAGATTCTCGATGTTTCTGCAGCAAAAATCCAAACCTCTCCCATTCTCTTCACAGTCCCCAAAGCAAGAATTTTCTAACTCTCACATTCACAATGAGTGGCTAAAAAAATCTGCTGTGGCCTGAAAAGTGAAAACTGGGGGCAGCATAATGCCAAAAATAAGTTCTACGCCCATTTTGGATTCAGAATGTAGGAAAAAAGCCATCAAAGATCACTGTACTGACTGCAGTCGTTTCCATAATGAGGAGTTTGGTTTTGTTTTTCATACACTACGTTTGAGTTAACTGCTTTGCTGAATGGCTGCAGAAATCAGGAGTGCCAAGGAGGTAGAACAGTCACTCAGACTTTTAGTTTAGATCTGATGTGAGTTCTCAGGCACATCTAGGCAATTTCTGAGCTTCTCTATTTCTGATGTCAGAGCATGTCTGGCATCCAGGGTGTACATAGCACAGTACTTGGATTTAGTCTGTTTTAGCATGCTTTGTGCATAAATGGGTTATGGATAGATGTCTTTCTCAAGCACCTTAGCAGGTTGTTTGTCCTGCATGGTCAACACGAAGAAAAAATGATCACTTAGCTCTATTTTTATCTACTTACTTCATAATTGTGAAAAAAGTAGTGATAATGCTGTGCTCATGTATGCAGTCATGATAGGCATTTGTTTGACAGAAATGAAGAGCTCTTTTGCTGGGTTACTCAGACAGTTCTTACTACAGAAGCTAACTGCAACTAACTTGTTGATATTTGAGCAGATTTTTTTCTTTCATTTATTCTGGAAGATCTACCTAATGCAGACAAAAGGTATTATTTCATTAACATCTAGGAATACTGTGTCAGCCTGTTCATATTCATGGTAGAATTGCAGGGCTTTAATGCAAGCAGTGTGTTGCAAACACAATGAACCAAACAGAAGTAGGCCACTTCACATCCAGGGACAGATTTCCAGGAAGGGTTTTTTTTTGTGCCCTTAGTTTGGGGTTGCTGTCAGTTTTCTTCTGATTCCCATGTGCAGATGTAGGGAGGAGGAGGGAGGAAAACTGTAGTGCAACACAGCAGTTAAAGGACATGCAGTTCTATCATGTAATTGTGCATGAAGCAGATGGCCAAGCCCTCTTTATGCTGGGGCTGCATCTGGCCTCAGAGTTATATTAGGACAGCATTTATGGGCAAAGCCAAGAATGATCCTCGTCTGTGAGAAGTGGGACAGCTACAGGCCAGAGCTTCAATGTGTGGCTGGAGTCAGCACAACTCAGGTTTTTACTCACACTACCAGGATATGGCAAATAATTGTGAAAATAAAAAAAGCTCTAAATATTTTTCTGAAACCACATGATAAATATAGGATGAAATAATAGCGAAAAACAACAGAAGCTGTCAGGGGAAACAAGGGATGATGTTTGGTTGGAAGTTTCGAAAAAAGGCTTAAAGAAAAGCCTACAGGCAATGAAATAAAATCTAATCAGTTTCCTTCTCTGCAGGACCTCTGGACTGGAGTGTAATCTCTGTTACTGTCATGTTGCTTTCCAAGGATGGAGTTTTAAAACTAACTCTTATTAATTAGTTTGTTTATTTTGCAACCACCAGGCTTCTTCATTGGCATCATAAAAGATCTGTCAATTGTGCAGTCTGCTGAGTGCACATGCACATAAGCTCCCTGAGTTTTAATGTTATTGACAGCAAAACTTCCAAAAGTTTGAAATCCAGGTTCAGCTTATATTTATATTTGGATATTTGGAAAAGAGTGGGGGTGGGGAAAGCTTCCTAGAAGTTAGCACTTTCATTTCATAGTTTTTTCCTTTTGAACATGGTGTTTGGACAAGACAAAAGATGAAAAATACCCTGAGGACAGGAGAAAGAAGGAAATTTAAATACCTAGCCATACAAGGCTATGTATTGCCATTGTAGAACTTTTTACTCTAAGCCATGATTTCCCTTAAAGTGGGGACACCAAAATTTCAAGGCTGATTAATAATATTTCATTTTCCTAAATGAGTTCAAATTAAGTAGATACAAAATGCACATTGCCTTGGATAATCTAGTATCTGTGAGGTACAGACAGGCTCATGTGTAAATTATTACCTTAAGGATTTGAAAATTACTTCTTTTTTTCACCAGAGGACAGTGAACTTCATATTCACTGCATAATAATAAAAATGCTGAAAAAGGACTTTTTACCAGGGCATGTAAGAGATAAGGGGGATATGGCTTTAAACTGAAACAGGATAGATAAAGATTAGGTATTAGGAAAAAGTTCTTTACTGTGAGGGTGGTGAGGCATTGACACAGGTTGCCCAGCGAAGCTGTGGCTGCCCCATCCCTGGCAGTGCTCAAGGCCAGGGTGGACGGGGCTTTGAGCAACCTGGTCTAGAGGAAGGTGCCCTGCCCATAGCAGGGGATTGGAACTAGATGATTTTTAATGTCCCTTCCAGCCCAAACTATGATTCTATGAGAATCAGAACAAGTATCTCTGCAGTTACTGTGAAACAACTACCATGTGGTAACTTGTTACACAGGTTTTAGGTGTGGAAAATCTTGGTGCAGGAAATTCATGCCCAAAATACAATCACAGTGAGTGTAAAATACCTGGGATGCACTGATCAATCTGTGTGGTGAGAAGCTGTTTGTATCACACAGAGGTAAAGGATAATGGATTTGAGTACGTACATATAAAGGAATCCCATCAATGCTACTGCTTCACCTGTGGTAGTCAAGAAGTATTCAACAAAATGCCCCAGCTTTGCAATGTCAGTTTGTCTCTTTACCAAGATGCTGTCTCTTCTGACTGAATGTGCCCAGCAGCTCACCTGTTGGGGATTCCAAGGTAGTTTCTGCTGGAGCCTGAGCTGCTTGCTTAGTATGTCCTTGATACAATAAAAGGGTTGAATAGCTTTCTGTTAAGTACCAGCAGAAATAACAAAATTTTGCTAATAATGCAATAGGATCACTGGATCTGGGGTATGCCAGGGCTGCATCAGGGAGGAGAAGCTGTAGCAAGGTTATTAAAAGCCACAGAAAAGCAAAACATCTGATTTTAACATTTCTTTCTTACCAGTCTTGAGGCAATTTTTGTGTCTCTAAGAATAGGATGAGACACTGTACAGCTATGAGGCAAAAAGACAAATAACTGGCTCTTTTAGATACCAGAGTCTACTGAGAGACTTCTAATACTCTTCTGCTTAATTTGCTCCTGTAAGTGACACATATAGCTTGGGTGTTTGGACTGCTTTCCTAGCTTGTGTCTAGTGAACTGTCAGATTCAACAGACTTGATCTGTGGGACTTTTGTGCACCTCCTTTCTGAATGTTTTATTGATAAGAGTTATTATACTAGAGTTTTAGACAGTTGGTAGCTAGAGACACGCATTCTAGCCCAAAGCAATTTAAACTCCTGGATCTAGTGAGAATGACCTTACCACCTAACTGCAGGTTGAGTTCATAGCAGAGAGTGAGTCTAAACTTGTAAACTACTCTTCTGAAGTTATATTCCTATGTACCAAAAACTGCTATGGGTTATAGAGAACAGCAGGAATAAATCTGTATGCACTTGTGCAGTGACAAATGTATGCATTTTTATTCCAATTTTCTCTATGTAAAAATCAGAAAGATACCTGTAAATGGAGACTGGTAGACCAGATCTCTGCTTTGAAAATGAGTGCATTTAACACCAGAGTTAAGTCAAAAGTATAACCCTCTAGTTTTGCATTCACTATTTAATAATGCCCGGCACAGCTTTATCCATAGTTTCATTGTAAATTAATCTTCCTGGAGTGGAGCATGTCTTCAACTGAGATGTTAGCACTTGTCTAACATGTCTTGTAACATCTCCCATGGCCTCAGATCCCTTGCTTGACTTCTGTAGAAGTTACTTGGTTTCAAGTTGTGGGAAAGACGTGGAATGACTGTTCTTTTACCCAGGCGCTTGCTGAAATCTAGCTGAATGCAACTGAATATGTGCTGAAGCAACTATTTTGCTTTTTGATATGAAAAATCAGCAAAAAGCTTTTGCAGAGATCTTTCTTGTCTTTGCTTTAGATCATTATTGATTCATTGAAAAAATCTGTTTCATAATTGTTTCGTTAAAAAAAAAGTTTCATTAGTAAATATACTAGCGGCATGAAAATTTTACTTTCTGTAGTGTTTTACATATATATACTGAAATAGTCAAAATCTTCTTGTAGCTAGATTACGTTGCCTTTATTCCATCTCAGAAACCTGAAATTCTGAATTCTGAATTTCTCATTTATTAGTTTTGGTGGACTTTATCTTTTTGAGGAGTCTTACTTGGTACTTGCTTTTTGAAGATAGGTATTAAACTTTTTATGGAAGTAAACTCTTGGGCTATTCATGAAATATGAAAAAAGTACCATAGAAAGAACTAGAAAATTATGAAACACTTGTTAATTCTGTGGGTGTAAGAATTCAATGTTCCAAAAGGGCAAAGACTTAAAACTGTAACCAGTGTAAATTTTGGATACTTAGAGACCCAAATTCTGCTTCCTTTTTGTGGATGTCTAGACTGAGTGATGAAATTAATGGCATCTGTCTGAATTTATTATGCTGGTGTAATAGCTCATATCTCTGAAAAGGTAATTGGAAGGATGAGCTAGACAACCAGTTTATTATCTATAGTTAGCTTATATTTATAGGTGCTATAGGAAAGGTGATTAGTTGGAGTGGAATTTGGCATTTCAGTCTTTGCCATTTTCAGTTCATTGCCTATTAGGGAGAAGGACTGAATGCACTATGAAAGAATATGTGTGATAGTTGCAAAATTCAGAAGACACAAAAGAAGAAAAGACAGTTTAAGCTGAAAAACGTTAGTCTTCGACGGCTATGAATCTGCTGCAGTCCTTGAAATGCACTTAAAGAACACTGCTGTCATCAGGCACAATGTGGGTTCACAAAGGGAAAGTCATGTTTAACTAATTTGAAATCCTTCTGTGATAACGTCATTCACCTAGTGGATGAAGGGAAGGTGGTGGAGGTAGTTTTTTTTGATTTTAGTAATGTATTTGATATTGTCCCTCACAGCATCCTTGTGATCAGCTGGCTGAGGGGCAGGGCTCAAAGGGTTGTCATGAATGGGGGTACATCTGGCTGATGACGAGTCACCAGTGGTCTTCTTCCGGGCTCAGTTCTAGGCCCGGTTCTGTTCAGCAGGTTTATCAGTGACCTGGATGCAGGAGTTGAATGCAATATTAGCGAGAATGCACCAAAGTGGAAAGCGCTGTTGGCTCTCTTGAGGGCCTTGCAGAGGGATCTGGATAGATTGGAGTGCTGGGCAATGATTAATGGGATGAAATTCAACAAGTCCAAATGCTGGATTCTGCACCTGGGGTGGAGTAATGCTGAGCACAAATATAAACTGGGAGATGAGTGTCTGGAAAGCTGCCCTGCAGAAAGGGACCTGGGGGTGCTGGCTGACAGCAGGCTCAATGGGAGATAGCTGTGTGCCCTGGCAGCCAGGAGGCAAACTGCATCCAGGGGTTCATCAAACAGAACATCACCAGCCAGTCAAAAGAGGTGATTATCTGCTGCACTCAGCATTGGTGCAGCCTCACCTTGAGCCCTGTGTGCAGTGCTGGGCCACACAGTTTAAGAAGGATGTGAAGGTCTTTGAATGCATCCAGAGGAGGGCAGGAAAGCTGGTGATAGGGCTGGAAGGCATGTCCTGTGAGGAGTGGCTGAGTGCTCTGGGTTTGGCTAGGCTGGAGAGAAAAGAGGCTGAGGGGCGACCTCATGGCTCTCTGTAGCTTCCTGAGGAGGGGATATGGAGAGGGAGCTGCTGATCCCTTCTCCCTGGCATCCAGTGGCAGAATGCATGGAAATGGTTCAAAGCTGTGCCAGGGGAGGTCCAGACTTGGCATGCACTCTTCATCCACCCTGACCATCCATAGGATGGATGAATAACTGCTGATCTGGGTGCCAGTCTCCATCCTGAACAAGATGGTGACATTCATGCAACAGCTTCTCCATGTCATTGTGTGACAGCGCAACTAATATACAAATACCAGTACAAGAACATGTTTAGGTTGATCTCTCATTTTTTGGAATGGGGATTTTGGTTCTCAACCTCTCCCAATTCAAACTTTTTAACTTTGTTAGGACCAGAGCAAAATAAAATGTAGCTGATAATATCCATACTAATATGGATTCATATAAAATTTTGCCCAGTCTATGAACAGCTGAAGAACTCCTGGAAAATTGAAGAGTTCTTTCTGTATTGACATCTGGCACACAGTCTGGGGCTACTAAAATAGCATGAAATATAAATCAATTTGACTTGCTCTTTAATTCTATGTAAGTTTTGCAGTCGAGGCGCAGAATAAGTACATCTACATTCCTCTCAAACCTAAGCCGTGTGAAAGATCTTGGGGAAAGGAACAATGCACCTTACGGAAGGCTCAGTGAAAGAGGTATAGCACCTCTGCACTTGGAATGATCCTACATAGAATAATGTCTTTTGAATCCTAATTCCATTATACATCCCAAGAGAAGCCTGCAGTCCTTGGGGAAACCTTCCTGTGGGGAAGAAATATGAGATAACTTAGCAAGATAATTTTAATTGGTCTAAACTTTTAAGTGCTTTCTTGTTACAATCACTTTGGTAAAGGGTATGGTTTCCTGATATAAACCCTTATGTGAATGTACACTTATACTGCAATAAAGATATTTCATACTGTAGAATTTCTCAGGAATAATTATAAATCTTTTTTTACTGTAACTTGGTCTGCTTTAAGTCATTGATGCTGCTTTAGCCTACCAGACTAGGTAACACACAAACTTTGTAGTTAACTATATACTTAATATGACACCTCTTTCAAAACTGGAGTATACATGATAATGATTCTCATAAGATGGATTGCTTTTCTGGAAAATCCATAATGAGGCATTCAGAATGATGTACCCCTTTTTCTCATTCTGGAGCAAAGGGTGCATGGGAAGTGAAACCTTCTTTCTACTTACAAAATAAATACATCACTATGAGCTTAAAAAAAAATATAAGACTGTAAGTCTTAAAAAGTCAAGCAAACAACTTATGTTAAGTCTTTACACCAGCATCAGCAGTTCAAGATGACCACTCAGTCTCTTCAAAGAGGCAGCCAGCTCATAAGATGGATGAGATTGTCTCTAGGATGATTTTAAAAGAAGGTGCCACGCATTGACAAAAAAAATTTATAATTACACCCATTAGAAAAAAAGAAAAAGAACTCCACTCAGACTACAAACTACTACATTGGCATGTTGTTTAGTTACATGTAAAAAAATTGAAAAGAATAAAGCCAGTTGCCAAGGTTTTGCAGGGAGGAGGTTAAGTTTAAGCATATGGGAAAAAACAGACCTTGTCACAAAATATCCTGTGAGCTTGTAGCCTGGCACCAGCTCCTGCTGTGCACAGCAGGCATTTCCCCTCCAAACTAGAGCATACACTCACAAGACAGTAAAGAGGATCAGCATTTCTCCTGATCCCTCCTTGAAGAACACATATTACCTCTGGCTTTGTCAAGAGGATATAGGTCCATCCTAAAATGGGATTGAAAGAAGCCAACAAAAACAACAAAAAAGCAGGCATAGATTCTGTATTAAAGGTGCTCTTCCTTATTTTTGCTAGCAAAAAATGTCACCTCCAAAACCCAGGTAGGCACACCAAAACCAAAGCACTGTAAAGTTGTTTTCCTCTTTTTCTGTCTTCCTTTCTCTCTGTGTAAAAGTTCTCCTAGTACAAAGATTTTTCTTAGAAATGTGAAAAAGAGAAAAATCTACTGTACATCAGTAACATACTCATTTTTTCCCCTTGAGGGTCAGCAAAATCCATTCTTGTATTTTCAGTCACCTCAGTAGAGAGATAAATCAATACAGAATCCATGGTACGGTCAGAGTTGCAGTGGAAAAGTTGATAGATACTACTGCAGGTAGTTTTGCACAGGCAGCAGAACATGTAGGTTAGAATGAGAAGTGTCTGAAAGAGTTTCTTCACCTAGACCTGTACTGCCAAAATGCCTTCAAGTGCTATTGTTGGATGTCCTTGCAGTCACTTCTTCATGCTTATAGTGGTGGTGGTTTTTTCTTGCTGCTCCTAGGCATTTGTTGATATTATCTATCTGTGATACTTTTTGTAGAAGAACAAAGAGAAGAGGTGGGCTTTGGCCCAGACTTTGGCTTTAAGCCTTTTTTGTCCTGTTCAGGTTTGGGACTCACAAAGCTTAGATTTGTTGTGAGTTATTAATCAGGGTTCCTCCAAGGTTTTTATAGTTTATTACAACTTAATGAAGAGTCTTATGAGGTGTTTCATAGACAGAAACTCCTGCTACAGCTATATCTCCTGGAGAGAATTGCTGAAGGAAGGGTTACCAAAATCTGGTCCCTGGAAGCTGCTTTTTTTCAGTTTAAATCAGGGATGCTGTTCATAAGTGGGTGATTTCAGGCAGGGCTCTCATATCCCTCTCTACTCAGTACAAGGCTGCCAGGATAATAATGCTGCTGTTTTCCTCCTCCACCTGCTACCAATCAACATATGGAAGCTGAGTCCGAAGGTACAGTGGCATTTGAGTGTCTTTATGTCAGTGTGTCTGCTCATTTTCAGGGTCTCCACTGCACAAAAGGTCTACCTAGGAACAACAGAAGATGCAAAGCACCTTTTTATTTCACACTTTTTTTGGCCTGCCTTATTCTTTGACGTAATTTGTGGGGTCATGCAAAAGTATTCGCATATCTTACTTTTCCTCTTGAACTGAAGGGGGACCAGTGCTTAACCAGAAAAGAGAATCTGGACCTAATTATCCATGTCATGCATAGACAGGTTGTTGAACTTTTCAGTTCACCTGCTGAAAAAATGAGGTCTGACATTAATTAATTAATGGTGGTCATTTATGTTTAATATACCTCTGCTTGAACACTTGTTTTCCTGTTAGAAACACTTGAACAGCAAGTAGGAAACCCCATTGTTGGTTTCCTACCAACATGCAAGCTGAGATAACAGCTCAGAAAAAGGCCACAAAGCATGACCCGGTATCCAGCCGAGCCCACTGGGTAAAGGTGCTTAGACCTAATATTTTAATTCAAGTCCCAGCTTTAATTTAAAGCTTCTGCTTTAAGTTGACTGCTTTAAATGGAAGACTGATTGCCTAGATGGATTTTCAGTGTTCCACAGCAGCAGTCTATTAACCTATTTAGATGGTATCTACAGTAGCAATGAGATTAGAAACTAGAAAGGAAACTGGAAGAGAAAGAGAAGTCAAGAAACCAGAAAGAAGGTTAAAATTTTGTTACTTTTCTTCATGAAAGCACCAGAAGTAAGGATCATATTGTCCCACAAGTGAGCCTGGCCAGCTGATATGAAGTAATCCTTTGAAGGCAGTCATGTATTAGTTAGATACTGAACGAGATTAATGGCTAGATAATACAAAACGATTAAAAAACATTACTGATTTCTCCCCAGTGAAAACTCCCCATTGAGTAAACTAGCTCTTGGGAGCACTGTGTTTACAAAAAACTATCTTTTTTTCTGGATTACAAAGACCTGAAATCTGTACTTTCCAAACTTTCACTGATTACTTGTAAGAAGAATTGTAAGTCTGCTTCAACAATTAAATTTCCATCAGGCTCCTTATTTGACAGCCACTGCTCTGGGGCAGAGGCACTACTCTGGGCCTTAGAAAATCTAGTGCTGCTTTCTCCAAAAGTACCTTTTGTTCTATAGCTACTTTGTCTCTGGATATGTTTTACAACTTTAAAACGATAATGAATTTTAATTTAACCCTATTTTGTCTGTTTTTCCTGATATAAGCTGTCATCTTCCCAATGGGAGGATCCTTGTCTCCCTCTCTTTACATTGGACCTATTCTTGTGAAATCTTCATGTCGCCTATAGGCCAAGGAGATGTTATTGTAAAGCATATATGTGAAATCTGTAGGTACTACTTTGCAGGGAATCCCTTCAACCAGCAGTTCAAGACATTATTGGAAGCTGGGGATCAGAGGGCTCCCACAGTAGCTCTTTGTAGCTATATTTTGCTGTCGCTTTGATTGAAACAAAGACTGGCCATCCTACAGCCCTGCAGCAGGAGAGAATTTGTTTTTCATGGAAAACCACAGCCTATTAGCAGTTGTAAGCACAAGCTATTGCCCATTACAGCCATTCTTAGAAGAGATTGCCTGCGTACACAAGTGGAAAAGTCTTATTCACTGGACTATGCAAATCAGGAAATGGCCACACTGAGATCAAAATCAACTGCGCTTAAAAGTCTGCACTCCGCAAGAAAAAAAAAAAAAAAAGTGTTATGCTGTAAAAATGCTTTTCTAGAGAGGATACTTTTAAAGCACAAAGTAGGTATCAAGTCTAAACAAATGTGAAGTTTGAAAATTGTAAACAGTTCAAGGAGTAACAGGGGAAACATAAGATTCTAAAGACACTAAGCATTTTTTTTTTTTTTTTTTTTTAATTAAAAATGTAGAATTCTGGTAAGAGTAAAATGATTTATGAGAGGCCCCGGGAAAATATTATGGACATGTTTTCTTTGCCATGATTGAAGTACAGAAATTGAGGTAGCTAAAAGAGCAGGTTATAACACAATTAGCTTTGCAATTCTTCCATTGCTTTTGCACAAGTATGGCAGGAACATTTCTGACCACAGAAGGAGACATATATACACTAAAGAGTCTAAAGTAAGTCTAAATGGTATTCAAATTAAACTTCTTGATGAGATAGAGAAAGGACAACTTCCAAGGTGTAAGGGATAGTCACCTAAGTTTTCTGAAGAACAGTCATAAGAAGAGTCGCCTATTTGCCTGGGAAAAAAGGTTTAATAGTAGTTATTTGAACTGTTTAAGTGGCTACTGCATTATTTAATTTGCTATTTTAACTTTCATATCAGTCACCGAAACTAATATATTACACTCCTACTGAAGTTTTTCCTACAGAAAACATATTCTCTTTTGTTCTGCAGTACTTGGGAGAAAAAACTGAAACCACTACTTTAAAAAATTAATTCCTCTCAAGAAAGAGAATTGGGTGATAAGAGACATAACTAACAGACTTGTCTAGATGACCATGAAAAAATTACAGATAGTTAAGGGAACAAATATCTTCTCTATACATTTACAGAAAATGACATCCTGTGTCAAAATCTCTATTTTTAAATCCCCTATCCCCTCTCTTTTTTTTTTTTTTTTTTCCCTCCCTCACAAAAGAGTGTGAAGATCCCTGGATCTGCTGACAGCCGGCTTGATTTCTCTGTTGCATCTTCCACGGTGGACCCCTGCAGGTACAGAAAGCCACAGCTTTAGAAAAAATATGTTCTTCTGTTTCTTAGGACTGTTAGAAAAGCCGGGAGAAGCTGATATTGCTAGTTAGGTTCTATAAAAGGTTTCAATTAAAAGAACAAAACCCAACTCTGAAATCTCACTTGTAAGCCCAAAGATAAGTGGAAATGTTCTGGCCTGCTTCCATACCGTAAGGCTGAGTACAAGCAGCCTGAAAAAAACAAACCCACAGAGGTTTTCTTGCTAGTGACACTCTAGGAAAGTATTTTGAGAATCTCCTCTTCAACTTTACTTTCCTCTGCAAGCGTAAAAAATCAAAAGTAGAATTCTTTCAGCAGTGAGCATGCACATTTTTTCCTTCTATTCAAAAACCCTTTTTGAGACATTGGAATGCATTTCTGGCGGGTGGTCAGGAGCACAGGAAATTTGAAAGGAGCTGTGAATAGCTGCTAACAGTTGCATTTAGAAAAGAGAAGATAGTGGAAGCTAGAAAAGCTAGAATAGGAGCTTGTTCTTTACTTAGTAGGAAAAAGTCAGATTCTTGGACTTCCAGGTAGCTTACTAAAATTTTTTTTTTTCTTATAAACCTCGATTTTCCTTTTTTGGTTGCTTTATTAGCAGCCTTTGACTTAGCACTTTTCCCCTCGACTAACCAGAGACTTGACTTGTGGTATCATGTTTCTCTGAGACGCATTTTGTTATGTTTGGTGTCTTTGTTGTAAAGTTCATGTCAGCCGCATTCTGCAACCTAACAATGTAGGATCCTGCTTAGTGAGAAAATGCATACCATATATCTGCTGTCTCAAACTCTGAAGCTAATCTAGTTACCACAGTCATCTTGAAATATGTACTGTTATGTTATGCAGAGTCCTACAAACACACTTGTATAGAGAGGAGTTAGTTCCTTTCATCCATGGATAACAGCATCACAGTGTCTGTTAAGCACAGAAAAATATAGTTTTTTTAAAATAAGCCTATTGGTAAACCAGTAGAATATAGACTGCTTTTAAAAAATTCCTTTACATTTTTTTGTTCATCAGTCACTGTATCAGCTGAACAAGTGTTTAGGAAATTCACAATATATTGCCCAAAATAAAAGTTCTTCATTTTTGCAGGAGAATTGAACAGGAAACTTAAAAACTTGCCTGTGAAATTTTGCTAAAAGCAGTTACAGTCTTAAATCCTACCTTCATGTAGGCATGTGTTTTTACATCTGCCATCACCTGAGAGTTATAAATACTGATGTTACTTCAGCTATATTGAAATACAATGAACTATGAAAAAAAAGTATTTTAAAACAGAGAAATATTGGAAATATCTGTTATACAAGGACTATATTGCTTTTACGTATTCTTTACCCCTCCCTGGACCACAGGGCAGGGTGATAAGATGACGTATTGATGTCTTGCCTCCTCTGTTTTTGTGGCTCTGTAATTGCTGGATATTCTTTCAGCAGAAGCTGAGAAACAGGATTGTCCCTCAGTACTATATTTTCCTTATGTTACTGCCTAACACAGATTGAAGTCAGGGTAAAAGGAGGAAATAGCTCTGTAAAACCATTTTTAGTAAAAAATCATGCCAGTCTGCAGTGGTTGGGAAGCTGTATTAATTTATTGCCAGCATCACTTTGGCAAGGATACAGAGAAAACTCGTGAGTCTTTTTTCAAGTAAAAGTGTGCACTTAAAGAATGATTTCGAGACAAAAAATTTGAGATAATGCCAAAGTTTTAAAATACAACCATGAAAAGGCTCAGTTGGTTCCCCCACCCATTACCGGCCTTTCCCTATCAAGACTAAGTATCTTCTAATACGGGAAAGGTTATTTTCAAAGCACAGCATGTATAGTTCATTTCCCACATGACTTCTCTTTCTTGAAAAATATTTGCTTCAAGTGACTGGAAAACAGGTTCTTTGAAACAGTGAGCTCTCCCTGGCTTCCAGTGTGAAAAACTTTTAACAGTTTCAACTAGAGGTTAGTGAATATGTAGCAAGGTTACATATTAAAATTGTCATAACTGGTGGTCTTCCTTTACTGTAAGTTTTCTAAAGTGAGAAAACCTAATAGCAGCAGAAATACTTTCCTACAAGAGTGATACCAGAAGTCCTGAGCATTTATGTTAGAATAATTTTAAAATAAGAGCAAGTAATCTAAATTAAGGACTAGAAACATGCAAAGAAAGTATGGAGGTCAAGCACAAATTTAGAAGTCAGATACAGATGGAGAGCTTAGTTGTTTAATAACTAGTTGAAGGGGATTGAAATCTGCTCATAGACAATTAACAAAAGAAGAGGGAGAAGCAAAAGTCACCAAGGTGTTATAGTGTGAATTATTCAGCCATGTTGCCACAATTCCCATGGCAGAAAGATTGGTCCACTGTGTGTTTCTTAATACCACAGGAACTTACTCTTTGTGAGGTCAAGGACAGGTAGCTGAGAATATACCTTTGACGGGTATTTGTTCCGTTAGTTGACTCTAGGGAGAATTCAAAATAGTTGTGACTGTGTCCTAAAACAACTACCTGTATCCAGTTCTGTGGATGTCTTCAGTTGTGCTCTTAATTTTAAAAAGTAAAAATATACTATAAGGGCAAAAAAGGGAAATGTTTTCAAATCTTCCCTAGCATACCAACAGTGAAAATGCTCTCACCAATTACCAGTCCCAACTTCACTGTGTCAGAGAATAGAAGCAGAACCTAAATGAATTAAGACAGAAAAGGCGGATCAGCAGACGCATGAAGTGTAAGGTGCAGCATAGGTGGGAAAGGTGGAGTAATCCCTCAAAGCAGATATATGTGTATATATTTATGATTTGAAAAAAAATAGTTAGCAAAGTTGTTAACTAAATTCAACCCACTTCAGATAGCAAAAAAACCGGTCAAGAACACTGACAGAGCTGTTAAGAGGATCTTGACCTTTCTAGCCTAGTAAGGAGGCTCTTACTCATTATACTACTGTAGCCTTTCAAAACCAAGGAAGAAATAATACTGTATTTTGTTGTCAAATACCACTAGCCATTGCTTACCATCATCTGTTTCCTGAACATATCACTGTGAGAACTTGAAACAGCTTTCCAGGTTGTGCCCTGGAAGACTTAAAAGCTACTGCTTCTGCTTTCCTGCCTAGGAAGTCAATCAATAAGCAATTGAAAGGCAATTATCACCTGTCTACCCTCCACTCCCAGTATGGATATCTCCACTACAGCTCACCTGAATGAACATATGCTACAGCACATACAGGCTGCCTATGCCTCTTTCTGGCACATGCTGGCCTAGTACTGCACAGATGCAGAGGCAGATGTAGCTTCACTTATATATGTGGGATGAAGATTTATTTATACTTATGTAGGCATAATTGCCCCAGGAAATTTTGGAAAGCCAGCAGATAGTTCAAGAAGAGATTTGTGAATGGAAAAACCCCATCTGTAACACATTCAAGGAAATACCTAATTAAAACCTGAAACACTTCAGCAATGAGTTGAATGATTTCTCATCTTTTAAAGAAGTCCTAATTACTTTAACTTTAGGATACCTAATAGGGTTGAATTATGCAGTAGCAGACAATTTTGAATGTCGATCTAATCCCTTTGTTTCCAAACAGGGGCCCTGTCCATTACTTGGGCATGGAAATGAAAGCTGCTACAAACTGGCAAGTCTTTAGCCCTGTCAAAACCTCATGAAATCACAGTATCTCTAGGTAGGCTTAAGGGTCTGCCAAGCCAATAGAAAATGGAAAGCCTTGTATGTGAACCTTGCCTTGTATGCAGATGGGTGCCTGCTTCAAGGAAATTTGCACCTGTGAAGTTCAAACTTGAACAAATCATCAGGTGAATGTCAGGCAGGTGGCCAAGGCTCTTTAAGTCTAACACGAGTTATTGAAGCTTTGTGGGCATTGTAAATTATACATAAATTGCCATGTCAAATAGGCTAGTCCTTTGGGAGAAATGTTATGACAATATGGATTTATGCACTCTGCAACACAAAGGCACAACACAACGTTAAGGCAATAGAGAATATAAGGCTAGAAGCTATACTTCTATTAAGGAAATTTAATGTTGTTTCATATGGGGCTAATAATCAGCCAGTTCCACTACTGTTGAAATTGGTGGTGACCCCTTGAGTAACCACTGTAGGTGTTTTGAGTACACTGTCATCTGCAGCTATTTGGGATATATCTCACAGAATTTGTGAGATCATGAACACACAACAGAATGACTGTACTGCAGTCTTTGGAAAAACAAGCACCTCTTTTTCTCATGTACAAAACTACATGAACAAAATGTGAAATTACTTGTTACATAACTTGGGGAAATGGAACTTTAAAGGCCAAAAATGAATAGGTGATTACTAAAATTTTACTTTTTGGATACCAACTTTACTGGATGCTTATGCATTTCCCTGGTTTTCATATAAAGCAAAAAGAGAAATCTGCAGGAAGGGAGCAGCAATGCCTCTTCTAGGATGTACTGAGAAATATCTTCATTTTAGACTCCCTTGTAGCACTTGCATAGTTTTTTCCATACCTTCCTCTTTTACTAACTTCAGCTTCTTGGTGTTAAATTAAGCTGGCAGCGGTATAGGCCATTTTAAATCGATGCTTGCAGAACTGTAAGAAGTGTTAAGTGCCAATGAAGAGTCAATGAGGAGGCAATGATAGCTGTTATCAGCTTCCCCCCCGCAAATGTCCTGGGTTTTCCATCTGTGTTCACCTTTCCAAGTTTGATTAAGAGGGATGTTTGGGTTTTTTTCATATATATAGATATGTATATGTATATATTTAAGAACTAATTTGCTTGGGCAACAAAAAGTTGTAACCCTTCGGACAGGTTTACATTCAAATGCACCTAATTTTCCTGTGGTAAACCATGATTTCAAACAGCTAAATCAGTTTTGGACTAGATATATTCATAATATCTTGCATGTAGTTTGCAGCATTTCACTGTTGTGCCATAACTGGAAGAGACTGTGCTTCTTCGGTGGAGTCAACATGTTGGTTACAACATTGTTCATTTCCAGCTGAAAATACAGAAGGTCCCTGGTGTGTGAGTGAGGACAGAGATTTTTTCCTTCTCTTTCTATTTCTTACTATTGATGTGATGCACTTCCTTCTGGATTAGAGAGGGTAGGTCATGCTATCAGGGAATATATGAACTGCTCCGGTCCAGTGAACTGCTTCTAGACCCTGGCTGATCATATTGTCCTATCCCTTCAGACAGAAAACACATTGAACAAGAAGAAAAAGTGTCTTCCTCTTCCTTTAGCCTGTAACTTGAATTTGCTTAACTGATACCTGATTGGGTGTTTCTTGGTCAAAAGCAGGGGAGGTAAGAAGAGGATTTGGAAAAGGAAGGAGTGGGAAGCATGCCTTCTGTTGTCAGCGAGCCCTGTCAGCTCACCACCACAATCCTACTGAAATACACCTTGGGGTAGAATTGGCTAAATATGTAAAAATGATCTCGTGGATCCTAAAAACTGGGTCAGAAACATCACAGGCTTTGTCATCTGCAATGCAATGATAATCCACAATTATTAAGACCTCCCAGTAAGTACACTGGGACAAAGATTGGTCAGCAGGCCAATGGCATTTTTTTACATGGTTCATATCTGGAAAGATATATTACCATTTCATATTAGCCTGATAGACATTAGAAAATGGGTACATGCTGAGATCAATAGAATTATGTAAGTTCTCAGCTAAGTAAACTGAAATATAATGAACTATATTTTTCTCTGCATGTTTTCTGTATTTTTCAGGAAACAGTTTAGACAGGGTCCCTTGAATGTATCAAATGTGTAGTAACTTAGAGATCCTGTAAATCTATGTTTTCTCTTAGCCACAGTTGTATTTGCAATTACCAGAATATAAATTCAGTCAAAATAATCTGTGTCGGTAAATGTGCCGTGAGTTTTTCCCTTTTGTAACTGTAAGTATATTAAAATCCTGGGGGATAGATTTGGTACGGAGTGTTAAAATAAGCTGAGATGGGTAGTGAAAAAACATGACTCCAGAGGAAAAAGTGAATGCCATCTCTTCTAAGAATGTACCAAACATTTATGACTTACGACATAACTAATAGTGCTATGACATTCTTTCTCACCTCTCACCCTTGCACTCTTCTTTTTTTTAAATTCGTTTAACATCCTGCTGAATTGAATATAAAAACTTGCTTCCACCGATAGAGAAAATCTCTCTCTGCCTCTCTGCTTTGTCTTCCCACTCCCAGCTGAGCAGCCCAGTTGTGCTGCCACATGTTAGATCCAGAAGCCCTATGATAAACTCATTTGTCTCTCAGAAAGTTACCAATAGATTTTGCTGGAACAGTTTTCTTCTGAGTTAATAAGAAGCTCACAGAGAGGAACTGATCATTGCCAGAGCTGGCACAAGTTAAGTGATGGAAGTATCCAGCTGAAAGCAGGGAAGGAATTAGGACATAAAAAAGGACATCAAGAACTCTCTTTTCTAATGAAATTGAACTTCAGGTCAGTTTCCTCTGTCTGAAATCATGCCTTAAACCCTACATTCAGACTTGGACTACATGCCACTATAGAGAAATAAGGCCTGCAGACACCTGTATATACTACTCAGACCTTAGGTCTGCAGGCAGTTTGTTCTGTACGCTGTTCTCTTCCAGAACAGATCACAGAAGACACACAGAAAACTTTAAATTTGGCTCCCAAAATCTTATACCGGCAAATTACTCTTTGTATGGACCAAGCACAAACATGGAAGTAATGGTTCCTAAGAGATGCTTTGGATACACTGGTCAGAAATCACTTAGAGCAAAGCGAAGATCTGATGCTTTCATTGTCTGGTGATTAGTTGATAATTACTACAGAGGACAAGAACTGTACAGCAGGTAATTCTCACTGGCCTTTATTGGAACTGCTTTAAGAAAACATTGTCCACACTGGAGCCAAACCTAGCAATATTTATAGTTAACAGTCAGTATTAAAAATATAAAATTTCAAACACCTGTGCATAACCTCTTGAAGGCCAGAAAGGTCTTTGAGGTCCCTGGGGCTTTTCTGAAGACCCTTAAGTCTCTTAAAATCAGTTCAGTAGCAGTACAGTCTTTAGCTCTCTTGTCAGCAGTCCAAAGTGGTTGTTTGTCCTAGGCTTTGCTGAGAATTCTGTTCACCTATGGCTTTTCCATAGTCCTGCTTACCTAAAGCTGTGCTTGTATGGGAGACTTGCCTTCTGCTGCTGCTGGTACTCACCTGAGCCTGAGGTTTGCCAGGTGGGGAGTTAACCAGACAGAAATTAACACTGCAAAAAGAGGTTGATTTTTTTTCATCAGATGCTTTAGCTCCCCAAACTTGCTGCTCTGGAACAGCACAAGTACCAGTGCCAGCGGAAAAGAGGGGCAGAGGTACATGTCCAGGGCAAAGAAAAAGGTAAGATTACCTAAACAGGCCTGGTAGGTTTTCTTCTTCTTCTGACAGTTTTATCCTTCTTCTTTATTACTTCTTCTGACTCCCCTAATAGGGGACTTATGCAACCCTCCAACAGACACAAAACAGGGTATCTAAACCTTATTCAGTCACAAAGTGTTTTTTTGCCTTTTAAATTTTATTTTTCTTATTTTCTATTCTCCTTCATTTCTCACTTGTAATGAAGACATCAAATCTCTGAAATACAGGCTTACAGTTAACCTTATCAGAGCTAATGAAAAAATATTTCAAACACAAACTACCTGATAATCAGTGATGGTCAGAAAACAACCTGCTATCTCCTTTTCTTTTTGGCACCTTCTGCTTGTGGATACAGAGTAAAGTATTGCTTAAATGTTTTTTTCTTCCTATATACAGAGAAATGTAGGTTTTAATTGCCCCGTTTTCCATACAGTATGCATTTTTCCTAGTTCTTTTAATCCTGGCATCCTATGTTGTTTCGTAGTTGTTCTAGAGTCAAGGAATCTGATAGAGGTATCCTTTATCCTGCTTCTTGTTGCAGAGACAAAGAATCTGATAGAGATATCCTTTATTCTGCTCCCATGCTGCTGTGGATCAGTGCTGTGCAAGCCTCTAGACAACCCAGCAATCTGTCCCAGCACAAACTGGCTTTGAGTAATTATGGGTAGGACACAAAGAGAAGGCTCCTCACCTCCAAAAAAATAAGGTGTGGGAGCCTCTTATTCGATAGTGCTGGTGGTTTGACTAGCTGGTGAAAAACACTGACTGGTACCTACAGTAATAGGGGACCAAATTCAAAAAACCCTGGAGCTGAAAGGACCTAATTAAAAGATGTCTTCACCACTGTGGCTATCTATACAATGCTACTTGAATAATGCCTCTTCTTTTTGGGCTATTTTGTTATTTCCATTTTAGTACCTAAGCTCTTTGCTTTTTTGAACATCCTTGTTAAAAACATGTAATTTTGTTGCTACAGATCATAGTGTCTTATGGTCCTAGTAAAAATGTATATTTATCTGTTGTTGGAAATAGTCAAAAACATAGCAAAATAGTTCAATTGAAATTATTAGGTAAGTAGCAAATATAAGACAGACTAGGGACAAAGCGGGCCCTCTTGGGAAGCTATTGGGAGAACTGGCTACCATTGATTTGGAGAAGGCTGAGGTTCTTAATGACTTCTTTGCCTCAGCCTTCACTAGTAAAAGCTCTGACCACACCACCCAAGTCTTGAAAGGCAGATGCAGGGACTGTGAGAACGAAGACCTTAGGCCCACTGTAGGAGAGGATCAGGTTCAAGACCATCTTAAGAACCTGAATGTGCACAAGCCCATGGGACCTGATGAAATCCATCCACGGGTCCTGAAGGAGCTGGCGAATGAAGTTGCTAAACCACTGTCCATCATATTTGAAAAATCCTGGCAGTCAGGTGAAGTTCCTGATGACTGGAAGAAGGGTAATATAACCCCCATTTTCCAGAAGGGGAAGGTGGAAGACCCAGAGAACTACAGACCAGTCAGTCTCACCGATGTGCCTGGCAGGATCATGGAGCAGATTCTCCTGGAAAGCATGCTAAGGCACATGAAAAACAATGAGGTGGTTGGTGACAGCCAAATGGTTTTACTAAGGGGAAATCCTGCCTGACCAATTTGGTGGCCTTCTGTGATGAGGCTAGGGAACTGATGGACAGGGACAGAGCAGTTGACGTCATCTACCTGGACTCTTGCAAATATTTGACACTGTCCCACATGACATCCTTGTGGATAAAGAACTGGCTCGACGGCTGCACGAAAAGAGTTGTGGTAAACGGCTCGAAGTCCAGTTGGAAAATAGTAACGAGCGGTGTCCCTCAGGGATCGGTGTTGAGACCTGTCCTGTTCAACATCTTTGTCGGTGACATGGACAGTGGGATTGAGTGCGCCCTTAGCAAGTTTGCCAACGACACAACAACTTGTGTGGTTCAGTTGATACGCTGGAGGGAAGGCATGCCATCCAGAGGGACCTTGACAGGCTTGTGAAGTGGGCCAATGCCAACCTTATGAAATTTAACCAAGCCAAGTTCAAGATCCTACACCTGGGTCGGGGTAATCCCAGGCACAGCTACAGGCTGGGCAGAGAAGAGATTCAGAGCAGCCCTGAGGAGAAGGACTTGGGGGTGTTGGTTGATGAGAAACTTAACATGAGCCAGCAGTGTGTGCTTGCAGCCCAGAAAGCCAACTGTATCCTGGGCTGCATCAAAAGAAGCGTGACCAGCAGGTCAAAGGAGGTGATCCTGCCCCTCTACTCTGCTCTAGTGAAACACCACTTGGAGTACTGCGTGCAGTTCTGGTGTCCTCAACATAAGAAGGACATGGAGCTGTTGGAGCAAGTCCAGAGGAGAGCCACGAGGGTGATAAGACGACTAGAGCACCTCCTGTATGAAGACAGGCTGAGAAAGTTGGAGCTGTTCAGCCTGGAGAAGAGAAGGCTGTGTGGAGACCTCATAGCAGCCTTCCAGTATCTGAAGGAGGCTTATAAGGATGCTGGGGAGGGATTCTTCACCAGGGACTGTAGTGTTAGTACAAGGGGTAATGGGTTCAAACTTAAACAGGGGAAGTTCAGTTAGATAGAAGGAAGAAGTTCTTTACTGTGAAGGTGGTGAGGCACTGGAATGGGTTGCCCAAGGAAGCTGCGAATGCTCCACCCCTGGCAGTGTTCAAGGCCAGGTTGGACAGAGCCTTGGGTGACATGGTTTAGTACGAGGTGTCCCTGCCTGTGGCAGGGGGGTTGGAACTAGATGATCTTAAGGTCCTTTCCAACCCTAACTCTTTTATGATTCTATGATTCTATTACCAATCTTTCTGATTTTAAACTTTCTGAGTAATTATTACCAGCTCTACTTATGAGTTCATTATATTAGGATCTTTTCCACTTCAGACATTTATCTATAAATCTGTACTGCCGTTTTTAAAGCTGTGCTAAAGGCTGGGCTTATTAAAACTTCCCTTCCCAATCAAAATGATGAATTTGGGTCTTAATGGGATAGTTAAATTAAGCACCATTTAAACTGTTTTAAAAAGCATTACGTTCTACTAGGTTGATTGTTTTAAAGTTATCGCTTAATCTGTTTGAATTGCTCAGACAGAACAAGGGTCCTTCATCTTTTCTTGCAATTCATCATCTGCTGTGATAAAATGCTTTGTCTCCACCTGTAATTACCTTCTGTAATTGCCACTGCCCCCTCTTATAATATTTTCTTGACAAACTGAAAGGTAATATATCTTTAATGTTTATAGTACCTTTAATATTTGCTGTTATCGACAATACGAAGCTCAACTGCTTAAAGCTGGAGTGGTAATGGATAATACTGTTAGGGCGCTGCTAGTAGAGAATTTGCTGGTGTGGAGCTTTTCATCTGCATGGCTGGCAGGACTTTCAAGTGTGTCTGCTATCTGGAGACTATAGCACACAACTGCGGGTAGGTTTGTGCAGGCACAGAAATAACTAATATATCTGACTGGGCAGGGGAACCCAGAAAGGGCTGCTAGGACCAGTGTTGGTAGTCATTCTCAAACCAAAGTCCCCGCCAAACCCAGTATTGGCTCTTCTGCGGGTGAGAGGGGGACTCATGGAACTGGGTGTCATCTCCACACTGTGTACTATTCCCAGAACTCCCCAGTCCCTCAGCTCTCTATGGCATGGGGATATATCTCTTGAGGCTTTTGGCCATTTGAAGATTTTTAGGCTGTGGGGTCAACAAATTTGGCAACTCTGTCCTTGCAGAATAGTCTCTTTTGCCAGAGACTGTACTCTTGCTAAGTATTTGATTCAGTGGCAATCCACCTTTTGTTAACTAGCCCAATGAGTTGTGTGTAGAGGAGATGCCTGACTGTTTCTGGGTGAGTTACTCTATTAATATTAATGTATGTTAAGAATGTTCACAAAACTAAAACTTCTTGTCCAACTCCAGGACTCTATTCTTATTCTTGGTCTTTGTATTCCTGTCCTTTTAACTTAAAGCCTAACACTCCATATGAACGAAAACCACTAACAACCCATCAAACTGACACAATTAAGTTATTTCTTTTCCTTTCAGGGCTCCGCTTGAAGTCTTTACAACTGCAGTGTTAAAATGGCATCTTTTGAGGCTGAACTTTTATTCAGTGTAATTTCTTTCAGCTCTGTCCATTTGATAGTGCAGGAAATAAAGCCTGGAGAGATGCCCTACAAAATTAACTTAGCTCTGATGGCACAAGAACTACAGTGACCACAAACTTTTCATTACTATCCTGAATTGAACTTTATTGTCCTAGTTTGAGCTAACTTCATATATGTCACTTTGAAACTAGAAATTGTCCTTGTCTGACGGCCGTCTCATCTGGGCTGCAAGCGTAGGAAATTCTCCTGAACTTTGTTGTCATATTTATTAGGTTATGCTAATGTGATCCAAATTTATCCTATAACCTGTAGCTTGACACTGAGTTGAGAGGTCACTCAGCAATTTTTTTGCTCTTCTTATCTGAAAGTTTATTCTATTGGAGAACATCATGTCCAGATTCTCACTTCCTCTGCTTGTAGGTATGGATTATAACTCCTTTTCCCCATGGCTTTATCTTACCTTGTAAAGTTATGATAAGAATTTGACAAAAGCTCAAAAATACGGTGCAGGTGGGGGCAGAAGAGGTGGCTGGCTGCACATAAGCAAGAAACAAGTTTTAAAAACTCTCAAGGCAAATTTTCTATTTAAGCCACTTGGATTACATCTTTATCATAATTAACTCTTTCTGCTGGCTCATGTGTAGTCCAAGAAGGGTGGTCCTGTGTCAACAAATTATTTAAAACTACCTGATGTTTTTACGTATATTGAAACTGGTGCCAGCCAGCCTCAAAATATTGTCTGCAAACATGCTTCAGAGCCCCTTCATGGTCTGCTCTTACACCAGCACAGTTTGTGGGAAGCAGGCAATGGGTCCTGTAAGAGTGTTTGTTACACTGGTGGGCAATCCTTGGTCATAAGTCAGAATCCCAAAGTTCACTGTGAAGCTGCAGTTCAGCTTTCTTTGCCTAACTATATGTCAGAATGGCAATATGAGGTCAGATTACACCTTTCCCCTCTAAAGACAGGAGTGCACATCTGGCACTCCAGAGCAAATTTGTTTTCTGATGTCACAGTTTTTCCTCACTTGCTGACCTGACCCATGTGACAACCTCATGAATTCTCATGAGGAAGCTATAATGATTGTTTTATCTGGTTTCTTTTTTTTTTTTTAAATTCTTTGTTGTCTCTATTCCTTTATTTGAAATGAAATTCAAGTTCACCACTCTTGAATTCAGGGCTCTGCAAGGGCTGATTCTGTTTTCTTGTTTGCTTTTGTGTCTTCTTCTGACAATTAATTCCAAGCATTAGGTATTTAACAAATGTTTACAAAGCATGCTGGTTAAAAAAAAAATAAAAATTAAATATCAAAGATTGCTTATTGGAGACCTTTTTAACTTACTAGCGACAGGGTAGGGATTAAAAATAAAAACATGTTTCTGGATTAGGAGACTAAGACAGCTTCTCTATCTCTCTTTCTTTCTTTTCTATTTATGGCTAGTACTCATACATGCTGTTCCTCCAGGAAAATTACTGCCTGTAGTCTAGTAATAGAGACATAGACCCCTGTGTACTGCATATTGTATACGGAACTACAGTGGGACTACTGGTGCAAGGCAGTCACACCAGAGCATTACATGTTCTGGTAATGCATTCCTGCATGTATTCTGCAAAATCAGCTGCCAAAGCAGATTTATCTCCGAGGCTCCATATGATACACAGAAATAAATGAAAAAGCAGATACTTGTATTTATCTCTCCATAGCAGTATTGCAGGTAGAAAATCCTCAGAGTTCAATGCTGTAGCTGCAATGAGCTAGGTGTCCCTGTCATTTGGACGGCAGATGGCACCATTTGTTTCATTCTTAAAAACAACATCTTCTACTGCGGTTTTCTAAAGAAGCAGCTCCGCGGGAGGCGGGTGGCAACAGTGCGTGTGCTGTTGTGTAGCTGGCTCAGAGTAGGAACATTTCTTTGATTTTCTTTAGTTTACCACAGAGGAGTGCAATGGGGCATGAGCCAGAAATCTGTGGGGACCTATGCTGCGATGAGGTTTTCACAGGGCCAGTGGGTTGCCTTGTCCTCACAGACATACTATCTGAAAAGGCTGCCACAGCAGGGTGTACATTTGATAGCCCAGTGGTCTGCTTGCTCCTGTGTGCTGGTGGACAAAGGTGAATATAAAGGGAACTGAGTTTTCCTGTATTTCCCCTTCTTCTTCCACGTTTAATCATCCTTGGAAAACAATGAGCTTGTATGTCTAGATAGTGTCCTATTACACCTTGATGAAGATATGCACCCCTGGGAAGAGGCTGTGCTGCTTCACTAACTTGGTCAGGGTGGACGGATAGCTATGGTTCGCTCCCTTTAATGACACATCTAATGAGGCTGTCTACTGAGCTGGCTTCTACCAAAAAGCCTCCTGTTCTCAGCAATTGCTGGTCAATCAAACATAACATACATCTCATTTCTGTTCATTCACACCAGCAGGCTGCTGTGCCTTTAATTTGTTGCACAATTAAATGCAATGAGAGATCAACAGATAACATGTCCATTATTTCGGTCAGAAAATGCCTCCTAAATGATGTGATTCAGTTGAAATCAGGTACAAGAGTAAGCAACTCTGAAAGGAGGCTGAGGTTGAGTAAAGCTGTGCTTCCGCTTACATATTTATGAATCTTTCACTTGAAGGGTTGATCAACGAATGTGAATGCTAATATAAGACTGACATGGTTTCATCCTGGGACCCCTTATGACCTTCTTAACAACATCCTGGGAAGAACTCAACCAGTCACAGCCTTGTTGTCTACACAGAAAGATCGGAGATATCTGTGGTGTCTTGTACAACTTTTGATTTTAAGTGCTATTTTTTTTCCTCAGAGTGTCTGCAAAATCTCTCAGGAACTCTTAGACATTCTTTCTGTCATGATTTTAAGGTCCTCGAACATTAACTGGAGGGCGAATTAACTCTGGACAAACAGTCTTAATGAGCTGAATTTATTTTTTAAGACATTTATGAAATATCAGAGGCGACTCTGTAAGTATCTTGTGATTCCTTTAGTGTTGTTTATTCCCAGATCACCTGGGAGCTGTGATTCTGGAGAATTTGCCTAGAAGTCAACAGGGTCTCTGATGAAGACTCTAAATAGCAGCAGAGGAAGGGTTTGTTTTCAGCAGAGCTGTGCAATTGTAACTTGAGTCATAAGCCAAGACTGTTGAAGCACTTGTGTGATAGCCAAGGTAAGCCTGCACAAAAGGCTTTGTAGCAAGGTAGGACAACAAGCGAGTGTGACTCAGAGCCCAGAATTACAAACATTGCCTGAGACTTTGCCCATCATAGTGATGCCCCAGGCACAGTTTGGAACAGCCATCTTTGGGCTGTAGCTCTGTCAGGAGTTATAAATTAGATCTTTCCCTTGATGCTGCACATACTGGGATTGTATGAGAAAAGGCTGACCCCTCAAGACTGAAAGGTCACAGATGTAAGAATTGGCCCTGATGAATTGATTTGTAATATGACTTATGAATGCTGCAGTATTATTACAGTTATTCTGCAGCTCTGATGGCTCTAGACTGAAGGGCCACAAGAATAATGTGGAAACAAAGCAACAAGCAAAAATACTTTGTTTTGCTGAACATTTCTGTTCAGCATTTGATTAAATTAGTATAGCAAGTTTTAACCCCTCTTCAGCCTGACTTTGTGTAAGTTTTGTAGATTTTGCTTTGTTGTATGTTTATGGAAAATGTGTCCCTAAAAAGCAGTTAATTGTCATGGTTTTCCTTCTAGCAGATGTTTTGCCGACAGCTATTCCAGAAGCACTTTTGTTGTCAGTCTTTTTTGTCTGAAGTGTTAGTGTGCAGGTGTCATGTCTACTCTAAATGCTCTCAGTTCTACCCATTCTAGGTCTTGACTGAAGCCTGTGTTACTCATTCAATAGAATGTCCAAAGTTTTCTACTGACCTTAATTTAACTGCATCATATTATCCCTGGTAGAATGAACAATAAAAATAAGCATATTTATTGCAGTTGATCAGCCATAGCGATCATTTATACAGTAGTTTGTGTTATTGGTATCTTTTTTGCCTTTACTTTGTGAATTTTCTATAAAGTGGCACACCAGAAAATATTGTTTAAGTAGAGGAACTGTGCTTCAGATAGAGCAGAGTTGGAAAAGAGAAGTATCTGTTGGTTGGTTCATCAACAATCAACTCTTGGTTACCTCAGTTGGATTATCTGAGTTGTGGATTTATCAGTGTCATGAGTGGAAGATCTACTGTCTTAGGATAGATGAGTACAGTGTCTGATGACCAAGGCTGTATTGCTCATCACTGGAAGTAATACACCTGCTGCCTCATGGAGCAGCTGGCTTCAAACTGTGACAGCTTGGGCATTTTTGCATGTTGTTCCCCAGGCTAGGATGCCAGGGATATCAGTGCATCCATCTCCATCTGGCGATAGCTCCAGTTTAGTGAGGCTGATATACTCTAGCAGCCAAAATGGACCTGTCTCCTTATTAAATACTGCTTCAGTACTGCTTCCCAGGCATTGCTGCTCATTCTGGAAGTTATGCTGCAGTGTTGCATGAACACATAGACCCTTGTCGGTCTACTGGATCAGCTGGATGAGGAGCACTGCTCAGGGGAGCACTGTGGCAAGTGTACAGTACCATGTTTGAGACTGCCAAAGCCAGTTTGGCTCTGAAGCTGCTGCTGTATTGGGGTGTAATATACAGAGAATACCTTTGAGAGAGCTAGCCTCTGTCAACCAAGGATGCCTTAAATTGGTTCAAGCCTGCCAATAGGTTTGTCTGGATGCAAACAAACCTTCTGTCTTCTCGCTGGTCTGTGCTGCGAACTACTCCCATGTTTGTGGTGTTATCCATACTATCTAAGCTTTTCCCACTATTTGCTAGTATAGCAGCTCCTGTGTTAGATCCAAGAAAGGATTATGCTTTGACTGGATTTGTGCAGCCTTAAATATAAGATACTCTTTGAGTGATGCTGGTTTTGGAGACACGTCTATGTATTGATTTACAATTTTTCTTTTCCTTAAACTTTTTTGTAAAGTACATGGATATCCACCACTAAACAATATCGTGTATTATCTCTCTCCCCCATGCCATCTCTTCAGCCCTTCCTCAGTATTCTTCTATCATTAGTTATTTTTTTATTTTGTTTTAGTTAGGTGATGTTTTCTGTTTATTTCACCAACTGATCTTTTTTTCTCATTCTCTTTCCAGCACACATCCAAAGTGTCTCCTTCTCATGGGTAGGCTATGATTGTAATTTGAAGAGTGGCTGACCTATGACCCCCTGGCTAGGATCAGGCAAGTAACCTCAAGGTCAGCTTTCGGTTGCTAAGACACATCTTAGTCTTTCAACATGTAAAATGCTCAAAATGCCTCACCTTCCTTAGCCAAAATCAACACCTGTACATCAACTGGTGGATGCAGACAAAGTGTGATGGAGATCACTTGTTTCTTGACATAATTGCTAGTTAAGAATTATTTCATGCTACTGTGTTTTGAACAAAAATATAGGAACATGTTTTCTTAGGCAATGTGCAAGAAAGCAGAAAGATGGAGTGCACTTTGATCACACAAGAGATGATACACTTTCTCTGATCCAAATATTGTCTCTTTCACTGGTTACTTCATCAGCAGCTAAAGTGTGATATGCATTGCTGCTACAGGAAACCCAGATCGCTATTTGGCAACAATGTGCATGTTGGTGGGCAGATGTATCAAATGATAAAAGTATCTTGGGCAGCAGACTTGGTAGCAAAGACCAATATGTATTTTATCACTGATGTCTGTGAGAGAGTAAGGTGACCAAATTGTAAGGGATTGTGAAACAGAACCTTCAAGTATCTCTCCATAACTCAAAACATGTTGCATAGAAAAAAGGTCAAAGTGAATCCTGATATTAGCTCCTTCAGGTTTGAAGACAAAATTGAATGTTTGAATCTGCAGTTCATGGCTTTCCCTGGTTTTCCCCTTCCATTGGTACCAATATGACATGATTTCAGCAAGGGCGCTGAAAACACAGGAGTGTAAAACTAGAATCTGAAGTTTCAGCCAAGCCCAGCCGTTGTAATTAATGCTTATTATTACTGGCAGTGATGAATAATAAACAGAGATGGCTGAAAAATGCCAGTCCTTTTTTTATGAGAAAATTACATAATATTTTAATTGAAAAGCAGAATTTTAAAGGAAATTAAATTAAAAGCAGTTTTTGTAAACATTTCTGATTAAAACCTTTATTTTTTAAAACATTAGAGCCAAAAACACTAAAAGTGCTTGCTTGCTTTCTTTGGTTATTTTTGACGAAGAAAGATTTCCTAGTTAAGAATAAATGGTCTTATTTCATCAAAGGTACAATTAGAAAATTTCAACCATTCATGCTGAATAGCCAGGGCCCTGAGGTCCCTGGTGGGCCTCATCCCTACCTGCATTTTGCCTGCTCTCCGACACCCCACCCCAGGGTCATTCCCCACCTTCTCAGGGCACAGGACCCCTCATCAGTCTGCTGGTGCCATCAGCCCCTGCCCCAGTCATGCCGATGCCACTACAAGGAGGGTCTCCAGCTCCCCACAGCCTTGCAACATTAACAGTTGGCAGGAATACTGCTATCAATACCAAGCAGTGGGCATGAACAAAGGGAGCCACCATCAGGAAGTAAAATCAGAATTTGCTGTAAATCATGGCACTACACAGTGTCTGCATGCGCCTCTATCTCTCGCACCTGGATGGGCATGAGGAGGAAGAGATGGTCCTTACCAGAAGAATGCAGACTACATTTATTTACTTATTTATTTATTTATTTATTTTTATTCTCCTTGCCCTTTTCCAAGGAAAATACATAAGCATGAGCAACATTAGCTCTCTCACATTTTCCTTGGTGCAAATGAGATGCTGACCTACTGCTGTTGTTTCTTGTCCTATGTTGAGTCATGCAGCGTAGATACTTTATCCTGCCCATGTCTCTGCTGTAAGACCAGAGATCATGTTATCACTTTACAAATATAGCATATTAGTACATTTGGAAGGCTCGTCACGCTTCAGGGTTCAAACAGGTCTGGCGGTCCATGAGCTATACTGCTGCTATAAACAACTTCAGTGTCCCACATTGAATAACTGCAGAGCACACTCGGGAGCTCTGGACACTTGTGTTCTTTAGTAGTAGGTAAGTGACAGTTTTGCTGATTATTGTATTTTTTCAGATGTGTGGGGTCAAGGTGGGAAATGGTAAGGAAAGTGAGAAGTCGTTATCGGGTCTTCCTTGCTGTTACTGTGCTGTGGTTTTTTTCAATGTTAATATATATGAGAAAAATAGCTGAAACATGGAGCATTAGTGCAAAGTGGTATGTTTACTGGGTACCTTTAAAGATGGTAAGATTCACCCAATACATATTTCCTCTAAATAGATTTACACCTGTGACAAATTCAAACTTTGTAAATTAGGAAAGCTTTCAAGACTCACTCTGTGACTCAGTTGTAATAAACGCTTGCTATTGCATCCCAAGGACATATGCCGGTGTGAGAATGATTTTCAATAAAAAAATTGGTTAGAGAGGTTGGTCATTTATCTTTGTTGCCTGTCAAAATTTAGAGTGGAATTTAAAAAGACTTATAGAACATCAGTTTCTGAAGGCCATTTACAGCTAATCTAACTGGTATAGGAAATCTAGCCTGCTAAATCTTTTGTGAAGAAAGCCTATCATTTAAAGTCAAATATTGTCATCATAGTTGTTGTTGTTGCTACCATAAGTATTTATGTGCTATCTATCACTGATATATTACTTTCTGTAGGCTAAAAGGTACTGACCAGTTCTCTTCCTCTCAATAGTACTTCACTGTACCATTTCAAGGATAAGTGATGGATGATAATGCTCATTAGCCAAAGAGGTAGATCCTACCAGTTTCATCCACTTTGCTCTCCTCAGACAGAAGGTGAAGGTGGAGAATTATTTCAAGGAGGATGTTCAGCTGTTCATGCCACAGGTGTCTCCTATCCACAGGTGTGGGAAGGTTTTGTGGGAAAGGCTGAAGTCACAGCTGTGGCAAGGGAGGAGAGCTGATAAAATAGAGCTGCTACCTCATGACTATAGTCAGGTTTGGACCATTTGAGATACAATAACTTGGCTGCTGGAATAGTTGAAAGCAGCGTCTTCTCTTGCTTATCCAAATAGTTTGCCAAATCTTGTTATATCACAGAATTTGTCTGCTTAGGAACTACCTCTGAGCATTTTACTCATGATATGAATGAAATGAACTTGTATCTAACACTGGAAATATGACTAGGAGGCTTGATGTCATAGGTCAGACACAGGTTTTTGCTCTCCACCTGCAGCAGAGGAAGACACAGGATTGAATTCTTGATCAATGCATGAAAAACAGACTCCTGGGAGCAAAAGGAAATGATCAAAATTTTGAGAGTCTTTGGCTAGTCTCAGTTAGGAGAGGGAGCCTAAAATAACATTTTTGATGCTGTCATCCACATAGATAATTTCAGAGGCTGGATCCTGTACAGGAAAGGTAACAGTAGTAGCCTCACTTCCTGGATATGGTCCAGGTCCATTAACCTTAAGACAAATGAGAGTAAGTCAATGAAATGTTCTGCTAAAAACCAGATGGCATAAAACAGGTCTGAGAAACCTGAAACTGTAATTTTATGCTTAATTAAGATAATCTAATTGTATATGAAAACCTCCACATTTTGTTCAATGGCACTCAGTGCAATTTTATTTGCCGTGGGTCTTTGTATGCGTAATTAGGTGGGGTGTCTTTAATTCATTCTTAGCACACACTCTAGCTTTCCCAGAACTCCCTTGTCTACTACCTAAGACAATTGTTTTCACCTGCTGGCTACAGCTACATTCATAGTTTCAACCACCTATAAAATACGTAATACACTTTGAGCTTACTGTTTTCCTTTTGACAAGAAGGAGCTTTAAAACACATGCCCATTTCAAATACATCAATCTCAGGAAAAATAGAACTCTCCTCAGCAACACTCAATGAGAAAAAAAAAAGAATGGATTTATGTCACAGATGTCAGTCCAGTATTTCATTAGCTTCATTGTCAGTGGGAGAATCACTCTGAATAATTAGTCAGCTTACTGAAGTGCTAGGGGAAAACATCTGTAATAAATCCCCTTGCATATGTAACATCTATCATGCTTGATGGCAAAGATATCAGTGCTACAAGAGTTGGGGAAGTATAAGGAGTATTGTAATTCAGCTGCTAATTAATCCATAATTAAAGACCTAATTAATGAATAACCCTGTGAAAAATTGTCTAAAAATCAAGATGTGAAGACTGCAGTGATAAAGAGGAATCTTGTTTGTGAGACTGGTTAATTTACATCTAGAATAGGAACTGATTAATGAAAACTGTCAGTAAGACATTGTGCTGCAACAATGGACAAAGAGAAATATGCACATAAAAATGTGTAGAAGCCAAGCTCAGCCTTTGCACATTTATATTCACATATCCTTTTAATTTTATGATGTTTCTAGTTATTACTACCTAAGTATAAGGAGTAGGTTAAGAAAAGATGTATTTGCTCTCTTAGCTATGATATGTAAACAGTGCAAAAGTTATTTACTTGTGTGTGAAAGAGGTTAATGTAGATTCTGTTCTTAAATGCCTCCTTTATGAAATGGCTAAAGCAGAAAACTTGAACTTGATTCATCAAAGAATTCAGGATTAAACCCTGTGATATGCAAAGACACTAATTTCTGAAATTAACTTCAGTGAAAGCGGGACTAATTAATAGCTTGAAAGTGTCAGTGTCTGTCTGTGTTTGTGTATCTAGAAGCTGGCTGGCTGAAACTGTGCTCTTGAGAGAGCAGGAGGGAACATTTCAAACTCCCAAAACATCTGGGCTTGCATCCAGGTGTCAGGATTTCTTTCTCCAGCCCTGGAGCAGTTTGTCCCTTTCCTCTTCTATTTATTCCACAGTGCAGCTGCATTTGCTGGATCTCTGCAGTCCCAGGTCTCCAGGGTGGCACCCGCTGTGATCCACAGCATTGCCCTGCCCATGTGCTGTCCAGGACCCAGCCATCATGTGTGTGTGTATATGATCTGAAGCACAATCTAAGTTGGATCCTCCACCTGAAACTCTGACTGTCAAATCCACACATTCGGCAAGTCTAGTGACATTTAAACCAGCCATGCTAGCAGGGAGGATAATTCCCTGTTGGTGTAGAACAACAAGAGATTGTTATTGGCAGCAAGACGAGGTAGGGAAAAGCAGCTTCCTGCTTTTCAGTCCTCTCGCACTCCCCAGGTGGCACAGGAAGGCACTACCCCTCTTACAAGCTGTGCACAGTTAGCACAATATAGTCATATACTATGAACATTGTCGCCATTTCTATTGCTCTTTCAAACACAGCATGTTTCTGTAATTTAATCTTTCCTCAATAACTCAAAAAATGTGCTCAGTTGCTATCCTAATGTCAGGTTTCCTTTGAATTATTTAAAGACTTGTGAGATAAATGACTTGATAGTTCTGAAGCACAGTGTGAGCGAACTAATTTCCTAAGAAATTATTTGCAGGATTGGTAGGAAATATGTTCACCACATTTACCCCTAGGTAATCCTGCCAGCAATATTCATAAAATTGTAGCAGATCTCCCACAACAATTATCTGAAAGAAAAAAGGCCCAAGTGAACAATGATGTTAAACAAATTGAAGCAACCAAAACATTACTAATTTGGTTGCTCATGTAAAGCAGCGAAGAAAAGTATACACGGGGCTGTTATTGAGGACAACCAGGCCTCATACAAACTCAGGAGGGCTATATCAGAGACCAAGTGGCCATGAGATCACTGGCTGCTGGCAAAGATAGTTGTGGAAACATATAGTCCCAAGTGCCGGGAGGATGGTGCCAGACTCTTTTCAGTGGTGCCCAGTGACAGGACGATGAACAATGGCCACAAACTAAAACATAGGAAGTCTCACCTCAACCTGAGGAAGAACTTTTTTACGTTGAGGGTGGCAGAGCACTGGAACAAGCTGCTCAGGGCAGTTGTGGAGTCTCCCTCTCTGGAGACATTCAAAACCTGCTTGAATGCGTTCCTGTGTAACCTGTTCTAGGTGGCTCTGCAGGGGGGGTGGACTAGATGATCTCCAGAGGTCCCTTCCAACCTTAACGATTCTGTGATTCTGTGATTCTGTGATCTGACAGATCTGTGGCAGAGCTGCAAACAAGGGGTGGACATATTAGTAGCTGAAGGGAGCAAGCACATTTAAGGGGTAGCATACTAACTAAATCTCTCCAGTGGCTTATGTGATCTGAAGAATGCATATCTTTGTGGCAACAACATGAATAACGATAAATAGAAAATAATAAAGATTACAGACATTACGAGGCAGATATCTTCTTTTCAGTCCTGTAGTTTTTTAGCACGTTACTAAATACATTCTGGTCCAGAACTCCTGGGTACTCTTACTATATAAAGAAAAAAATGGAAGTAGATGCCAAAGAACTGTCCATGTACTGTTAGGTGAATTTATACAATAAAATAAAATAAATGATAATATAAATAGTAAAATAAAAATAATCCATGCCCATACTTAAGCAGATGATTTTACAAGCAATAGTATTTGGCACTAATGTTGTATCATTTAAATGAAAGCATACGATAAATATAATCACAAAGATTTTGCTTTTTTGCCACGTAATCCTTCAAATGTTTAAGAGTATTTATATCCTTGTTAGACGTAAGGATTGTGTTTGATTTTAATAGGCCTATTTATAATATAGTTAAATGAATAAAATTTTTTGCAAGATTGTAAAGGGATGGTGGTGTCTTCTTTTCAAGATAAGAAATCTTACAGAAGTGTCTGTAAAGGCATTTGTCCTTTTCTATGCATGCGGAGATAGCCTATGGTAATTGGAGACTTAAACCTGAAAATTGATAACAAAAGAGTGCTCTTAATGTAAGTAAGTGTTTATTCTTACCTCAGCTGGGCCAGAGAGGTGGTGGATTATTAAACTGACCTGGAAAGAAACAAAAATGTGTTTCAGTGTTGAGAAGGGGCCTGCAGTACTGTAAGGCTGAGTGAGCTGCTGAGGAGAGGGGCTTGGTAAGGTGCTTTTTGAAGTCACAGGGCTCTAGGATGGTGAATTTGAGAAAAGTTTGTAGGTCACAGTGTCTGGGACTGAAGGTAGAGCCCCAGGGGAGAAATATGAATTTATGGTTTAGAATGTAGAGAGGGAAAATGCTAATTGTAAGGGTTCTTGTGAGTCTTTTACTGATGAAAACTGGGACAAAGTTGCAGATGACCTACCCTGCTAGTTGAGAAAGAAATGATGTTGCAAAGGCCACTGTGTTCAAAAGGATTTTTTTTCTTTTTTCCAAAGATAAGTGTTGTTTTTTTCTTCTCCCCCTTCTTCAGAAAAATATGAAGAAAAGGAAGGAGTGAAGCAAAGGGAAACTACTTTCCTCTGCCCTTACTACAGGTTTCTCTGGTTAGAAACTCTACCATCAATTTGCCAAATAGTGCAAATGCTTATTACCAAGAATGATCTCTTTTAATTTTGAAATTAATTAGTTTAAAATATTTCCTTGAATGTAATGTGTAGCTGCTTATGAAGGCAAAGTCTTGCAATCATTAAAAAAAAAGAAATGTATTTGGAATGGACAGCTTTTTTTCTGAGCTCACCATTCTGAGTAAGATAAGAAATCAGACTGACTTCCCAGTATGTCGCGTTTTAAGGATATTGATAAAGACCTTGTAGATTACTTCTTAGGAAGTGTACATGGCTAGGGATAAGATTATTTGCTTCCGTAGATACACACAGAGAACTATTTTCTCCATAAGTGATTCTCTTGTAAATGACCTTTTTGCCTTCTCTTTACGTTCCCAAATCCCTTTTCCTCTGGAAAACACTGTGCTTTCATTATCATACATTACCGAAGAGCCTTGCTTTTGTGATCTATCTCACTAATAACTCATAAAACTGAATGAATGTTATAGCTATACATCACCTAAGAAAGGTGTGCTGATGATCTACAGCATAATTTAGACATAGATGTTACTCAAAGAAGACGGCATTAAGCTGCAAACTCAGTGCAGTGATGAAGTAGGGTGTTGCACATACAGCCGATGGTTGCTTTTGGACTTGACCATAATGAAAGCAAGGTTGCCTGTTTCTTGGGTGAGAAGTAATGTGAGTATGGTTTTTGTTTTTTAATTACAGCCATATTGGTGGGTTGGATAATCCTCGCAATTATGACCAAAGCTTGTCCTTGATAAACATGTGAAAGTATAGGGTGTGAAAGGAGCAATGCTGAATTACAAAAGAAGGGGGAAATTGGAAGAGGAAGGGGGCTGAAGTATGTATAGATTTGGGTAAATAACCATGTGACTGCTTTGAGCAGGACAGTTGGACTAGGTGACCTCCAGAGGCCCTTTTCAACTTCTCTGTTTCTGTGATTTCTGGCAATGAGTAAAATGCTAATAATGACTACCTGTGAAGAGCCGAAGTATGGGAGGGGGAAAACGGTGTAGAATGCCAGCTGAAGGGAAGAAGTTAGAAAGCAGTCTAGAATGAGGCATTTTTCTACCCAAATGTACCTTCCCACCTGTGACTAATAGATGATAGCTCTGGGTTTTCTTATGCAGACCTAACCTGATGATTGGAAGGAAACAACTGTTTTTTGTCAACTTGAACAGGTACAGATCTATGTATTTCTAGAAATGGGAATTATTATTGCTAGTTGCTTCTTCTGCCACAAATTCTCGCCATGCATGAGTAAGCACCCTGAAGAATCTACATTTAAGATAAGTATAGTTTCTGGCTGCTTGCCAGGCTCTCTTTTCTGGGCAACATCTCATCATCAAGAAAATGGTGGTGTCTGAACTCTGGGAAATACACATCGTGGCATCATGCTTGATATTTCATGTCCATTTTTTGAACTAGGGAATAGAGAAAACAGCAGCCCTTGGAGGAGTTATAGATAGCAACAAAGTTTCACCTTTGTCCTGACGAATATTTCTAAAGCCTTAGCCACCCTGTGATCTGATCAGGATTTGTGGCTCTGCTGTTTCTGAAAAGATTAGTCCTGAGGAGTTATGATGGACACCTCTCACTTGCCTCCACACTCTTCCTCTGCTTGGCTTTACTATTATAATAAAAAACAACTAATGTATTGAAGCCTAATTCAATACGTGGATAAAAACTGTGTGAACTTATCTGACCTGAGTGTCTAATAAATCAGTGTCTCAATAAAGAACAGATGACTTAACCTGGGAGACAGGGAGGTGGGGAACAAGTCAAGGATATAGAGTACTTTCACAGTTTATTCAGACTTTGCATTGATTAAGGCCATCTAGTTCCATCTAGAGGTCAAGTGTCCAGCTGCCACTTCACCATTTCGTAGCAATTCAGCTCCTGCAATAGCCCTTCTACCAAAATACACTGCTATGAATCAGTTCATTAAAATGAATTAGATCCTGCTGAGTGAATGCTGGTCTGCAGCTACTGTGAGGGGGAAGTCCTTGTCACTATGTTTCTTGATTTGGGCGGCAGAGGAAAATGTTTTATTTTATGGAGCAAACAGTTTCTTAGTGAATATGTTTTAGAAAGGTGCAGCTGATTATAGATAAGCCTTTCCACTGAGAATAAGGTCACCATTCTCATTACACTGCTATTAATGGGGTTTTGACTCAGCTGTTGTCAGCAGTTGATTCCAGATAGGGTTGGAAATGTTTTTGCCTCATCGTTAGTGTTCGTAAAGATAAACAATCAATAGAAGCAGCTTTATGAACAGCTAAGATAGCAATTTATGTAAACATTGTAAGATACAGAAGACCATGTCATAGAAAAATGTCTCTGACCAGTCTCTGTGCCAGTACTTTAGGGTATTTGTAAGGGTGTTTCTTTTTAAGATGACAAATAAAGTGGACAGGTAAGCTTTCCTCTTGGTGTACCTACGCATAATCATTTTAGTCTACGCTGTGCATTTCCCAGAGGACATGAGGGTGTTTTGCTGGCTCAGAAGAAATTATTCCTTTATGCATCACGTGTTACAGATACATAGGTGAAAGGGAGTGAAAGATAAAAGGGACAGTAATGAAGTTGCAAAGGGAAAAACGCAGAGAGGAAATAATTTCTCCTTCCTTCTCAGTATTATAACAGAAGGACAGATAACAGCCCCAGCTGAAGGATGTAGAAAAAATCATCACAGTAAGGTGAAGAAAAAAATCATCAGAAGGGTGATGGAAAAAATCATCACAGTAAGGTCTGAGGAAAAAGTAATAAATATAAGCTTGAAAATACCCAGTAAAGAAAGGGGAAAATTGCTTTTTAAATGATAGTAAATGGTCCACTGGGGTTTTCTTCTTTCCTTTATTTTTTTTTTTTCTTGAGCTTATGAATGGTATAATAAATGTGGTATCTAGTGAAACCTCAAGCAAATATCTGATTTTGTTTTTCTCTGCTTTTATCTTGGTAGAAAAAATTATTTTTAAAGGCTTCAAACTTCTGTTTTGTAAGACTTGTTTGCAGTGGTTCAGCAAACCATTTTATAAAAAGCTAAGCAAGACAGAAGTCCTCTGCAGAAAATCTAGTTGCATTTCATGAAAACCAGTGAATTGTGATGATTGTACCCTCACCAGTGACTCCAAGCAAGAGAGTACAGTTTTACCTGTTTTATTAAGATTTGTATCTGTACTTGTGTTAGTGATTTAGTAGGAGATTTATTTCGGCTGTTGATATTGAACCAGTGCTACCGTTTAGGAAGGAACACCATGTTGCCAGTCATGTTGTGCTTCACAAGATGCAAATCTGGGGTCTCAATCTCTTGTGGTTGTTAAAGATAATACAGCGTGGTTTCTTCCTTGAGTAAAAAATAGGTTGCATTCATATTGGGCCAAGCTCAAGCACCACACCTGCTAAAGGGAATGAGAGCTGTTATGGACTTCAGCAGGGGCAAGGTTCCTGCAAGAAGTTTCTGTGGTTTTAACTAAAGATGGAAAGCTTGTCAAGTTAGGATCCAGTTCAGCTCAGTCTTTAACTGCACAGGACCTAATACATGGATACCAAGCCTTTGATTGTTGGAAGGTAATTCTACTTATAGTAATAAATGGGGACCATGTGTTCACAATCCTTCACCTTATCTCTGTCTTAGGTAAGTTTTCATTGTATGTTACTGGCTGGTCTTTCAATGCCTTTCACAGAGAAGCACCTACTGGAAATTCCCAGATTCCACTGGAACAGGATAGGTTGGCTGCATAACAATCAATACATGAGAACCCAAGATGAAGTGCTTTTGCATGTTTTACAATGAATAATATCTGTATGAGCTCTCTTTTAATATTAGTTACATAAATTAGTTACATAAAATTAGTTACATAAACGTAAAAATACAGTCTTTAAAGTTATTTTCATCAGTGTCAATCAAATTAACATTTCTTTTCAACTGTGTCTTTATTTTGGAAAGGGAAAATTGCAATAAATACAAAAAAAATCAACATTTAGCAGTTGCCATAGGTTTTATATAGAAGTCAATTGCATACTACATTGATTACTGACAGCACAAAACCCCAGACAAATTAGGTAAGATGGAAAGAATACTATGTTAATATTTCTTATGACTTTGCTTTTTTTCCCAGATAATTTTAATGAAATGTGATTATTTGGTTCCTTATTTTTCTATTATTTCTTTCCTAAAGTGTTCATGATGGCTTGTTCTTGCAGGAGAAGCTTAATGTCAACAGTATGGGGCATCAGGTGATAATATTTGACTTTTCTCTCATAAGAGGACTGTGGGAAACTCGAGTTAAGAAGAACAAGGAACGTCAGAGAAAAGAGAAGGAAAGATTAGAAAAAAGCTCGTTGGAGAAGTAAGCCAACTTTCCTGCCATTTATTTTAACTGAATCCATTATTATTATCCACTAACAGTGGCATATGCTAAACATTATCAGATGATACAAATCTTATATTTTTGGGTTTGATTTCAATGATTTCACACCTCCTTTCCTCAGATGATTGTAAGAAAAATGCAGCACAAATTGTGCTTCTATTTCATTGGAGTCCCTGCTCTTTCTTATATAGACTGTGATTTACTAACAGTGTATTTTATTGCCTACTGTGTAGACTTAATTTGGAGAAAAAAATAACACATTTTGTACATTTTTATTGCTTATATGCTATATAAAAGTATGGCTATTATAGAATTCATGAAAACATGCTCATAAAATTTAATTCTAAGAAACACTTTAAGTCTTTTTGTTGAGTTGACAGGAGAAACAAAAGGAATTAAATAAATGGGCATATACAATTGCTTCTGAATAGGAAAGAGAGGATAGAATAAAACAATTATCATAGGATTTTCTTTCTTGTTAAAATATTAAAAAAAGCCTTGATTGTAATGCTTACATCCACTAATCATGTTATTGTTTTTGTTATATTTAATTTATGGTTTTTTTAAGCAATATTTTGGTTGCTTTATATTCGTTCCCATTAGAGACAGTGAAATATTATACTGTGTTGGCAATGTTGGAAACATGGCATATCATTTTTCCCCTCTGAGAACAAAGTAATAAAAAGACCTTCCTGCTTTAAAAATAAAATGCACAGGGTTAAACAGTGCCCTTGTTTAAAAGCATCATTGTGTTTTGAACCTTTGTGTGGTGTTTTGGCTGTCTCAGGAGACATCCACTCCTTGATTCTTACTGCCAGTGCAGCTACGCTGACAACAAGCAGCTGCGCTAAGAGAAGACCAGGGTAATACAAGACTGAATGCCCTTTCTGCGGACCTTTATTTTCAAAACATCCATAGCTGCAGTCTTGGTTCTTCTATCTCTACTCCAAAGCCTGCATTAAAAACAAAGGAAAGTTAAGCTTGTCCTTCAGATTAAAGGATAAGCTTTCTTTTCGGTATGAGCTGAGGGATAGAAAAAGTTTGATGTTGTGAATCTTTCTTTTATGGTGGAAAAAAAAGTGAATGGATATGGGCTGAAACTTGATCAAATCTTATTTTGTCACAGATGCTACATTAAGAATGGCTTTGCCCAGTTCTAATGCAGATAAAGCACACAACTCGCTACTGCTGTCTATGTCTGGCTCTTGGGGTGCCAGTGCAGCCTTCTTCATAAAAAGAATATTATGACTAGGAAACCACACCTGTAGTTTCTAACGGCACACACTGGTCATCTTCAGAACTGCTAGGAGGTCAGTCCCAGTGCGGATCTGAACATCAACATTCCCCTGACATGTTTTGTTTTGGTTTTCTGGGGTGCAGAAGATAACTTCTGAGTTCACTAGTGCAAAAGCAAACTAGAAATGCCAGGCATTGGAACTTCTGTATGAAAGAAAGAAAGAAAGAGGGTAACCTTATGCACTCTGAGGTAGATAATTCCAGCTCCCATGTTTGTTGTCAGTAGCATATGTTAAGTGTCATTTCTTACTGTGACTTGAGTTTTCCGTAAAAACAGTACAATCTCTGTGCCATTTCTGACTGTGATTATTTGTCTGTAGTCACTCCTCCAGCTGAAAAAGTGGAGCTTGACCTCCTCTTTTTCCTACTAATGAGGTTCATAGTAACTCTGTTATTTTCCTGTGTCAACTGGAGATGGGGAATTTGGGATATGATGCAGAGAAAAAAAAGTTCCAAGTACATTTTCAGCATTCGCAAAGGAATTTATTTTCTTTTTTTAGCTTGCAATTTGCATACAGTACTTTGTCTTGTACATCTTCATGCAATCAAACTGCTTTCCAAATAGTCTTATTTCTTTTACTGCTCCTGGAAAAAGGGAGAGAACACATCAGACTTTGTTTCCTGAATGTGAGTGATCAGTATTTCACCCACTGAAATGAATGGGAAAGTTCAGGTTCATTCTTATAATGCTGGCCTAATAGAATGGAAAAAGCTGGCAGAATAATGGTCAAAGTCATAAAAATATTGGTAAGAAAATGCAAAATTCAGTTAGAGGAAAAATTCTCTTTGTTTTATGAGGTGCTTAGTGACCCCTGGCCTTTAGGTCCTAAAGGTCAAGTCACAAGTTATTTCTTGGATATTTTTCAGTGCTCCCAAAAGTTAGGCCAAAAATAAGATGAGATTTTGCTTGTTGTTATCACAAAAGGATAGATAAAATTGTAATTGTAATTAAATGCTTAATAGGAATAATGTTTCCCTGTAGAAATACATTTCATTATTTTAGGAAGTTCCATGATCAAATTCTGGTATTCTATTCAAAGATTAAAATTTTACCACAGTTAGATAGGTCCACTGAAATCAGTGCTAGTAAGAAACTGTTTTGGAATGGATTTTGTGACGCAAAATAATAATTCCAAGAAGACATGCAAATAAGGAAGTTTCCTGAACTGAGGTCTGCATTCTAGCATTTAACAGTCTAGATATTTATCTTTGCCAGTAGTCGGAGTGAATTCCCAAGTAGGGCTCAAATTAATAGAGTTTCTCTGCAAATATACTTATATAACAGATGAGTTTGGAATCTGTCTTGCTGAGGCTGCTTTTCTTTTCTTAAAAAAACCCAAACCCCAAACAAACAAAATCCAGCTTTCCTCAAAGAAATTACAGTTCACTAATGTCCTTGAGATTGTGATGAGGTCATTATCAGCCGTATTGCTATGTAAAATGACCTGATAACATGTACTGAAATGTAGTATTTATTATTTGAGGAAAAACTCCCAGTTAACCTCCAGGGAAGTTTGCTCATCTTGGGGCAAGGTGATTTAGTTAGTGCAGGGTCAGTAAGCAATCACATATAAAGTTTTTCTCTTTTTTGACTGAAGATTTTCTAATGTGCAGCCCTTACAAATAATTACAAAGCTTGAACTGTGCATTAATGGTAAAATCTTGTAAAGTTTTTAAGAATTTAGATCTAGTGCGAATGTTTAAGCAGGTGGTCAATGAAGGCTGATTCTGGAGAATGAGATTATTCTGAGAGGTTCATATCTGTCTCTGTGAGATATGGGTATCAGATCACTTTGGGTGGAGTCCTGTTTCCCCTTTGGGTTTGTGGGACTCTGGAAGTACAATAGTTTAAGGAACCCCTACTTCTGAGGGACATATATAAACCAGCAACTGAGTATATAACAGAAAGACGCAGTATAGTGTTGTGCAAGAGAAATTTCATTTTGCATTATCTCCTTAATTACATCGGACAAGCCCATTCTAAGTCTCCCACAGGATATAAAACATGGACTGTTACAAAAAATATACATTGTTCTGTGGTTACCTAGATGGTTATATATTCTGGAAAGAAATTTGTGTCTATATCACTGTTTTATATTTAATCTTCTAGATTCTGGTAGTGGTGAGCAAATTCCTATGGCACCCTGAAATCTGGAATGATGTCAGACTAACTTGATGTGGTATGATGGCTTTCCTCATAAATTTTCCTTTCTACTATATTTTTTTCGAAAGGGAATGAAAGTGAAAAGCAGGTAAAGTAAAAACTGATGGCTGACAAATTAAGCATTCAAGTGAGGAACTGCCAGAGGTGTTTGCCCAGATTAGCAGTCTAAATCTTTGCTGTGAAATGGCAGAGCCTCGCTTGTCCATCAACCAAAAATGCAGCAAAGATAACAGTTTGTTCAACTACCTCTTCCAGTGTATCTCTTCTCCAGAATTTTTCTCTCAAGGTCTGGTTAGCTAAATGTGCATGCGTTACTTTTCTTTGCTTACACTTCCTGAATGTTACAAGTCAAATGAAAACTTTCACTCTACACGCAGACAGTGACTTTTTTCCCTGAGAGGTTATGTGTTTCTTTAATAAAATAGATTTGTCTCTATCTTTCTGTCAAACTTCAGTGTTGTAACTCTATTTGTACCTGAACTAAGATTTTGTGATGTTTATCTTTATTCTCCTGCTCAATATCCAATTCAGAAATTTTTCTAAACAAGACTAAAACTCAAATTGCAGAGTCCTTAGCCCCAAACACAAATTATAGGCAACAAGCTGGGAATAGATCTGCAGCACGAATAACCACTTGAGTTATTTACGTTTGTTCTTAGGCACTTGTGCATACAGACCTTGTATTTAATGTATTGCATGCAAACAGGTTTGAAGATAAAAGCTGCTGTTGAGTCACAGTTCTTTAAAATCCATGGAAGAGCATGGCAAAGGGACTGAAATTAAATCAATCCAATTGAATTTGAAGAATATATTACTCATCCATCAGTAATATTAGTCTGGGATGAGCTCCAGTTTAACTGTCATGCTCTTACAAAAATTATGTAAGAACATGTAATGATCCTGTGTGGCTAGTGATTCTAATCAAGAGTACTAATCTAGTGTCACCATGCAGTGTCCTGGCTATTTTGTCCATCCTGATTTAGAGGAAACAGTGTCGTCTAATGAAGCTTCCTTTCTTTACCAAAGCAGCGTAGCTTTTCCTCGAGAACAATGAAGTTGTGTTTGAGGAATGATTACCTGAAGACAAGTTTAGCATTAATCAAAATGGAAATATTGAATATTCTATTTCCATGCTGATCCTGTTTCATATAAAATCATAGGCTTGTAGAATGGTTTGGGTTGGAAGGAACCCTAAAGCTCATCCAGTTCCAATTTCCCTGCCATAGGCGGGGACACCTTCTTCTACACCAGGTTGCTCAAAACCCTGTCCAACCTTGCCTTGAACACTGACAAGGCTGGGGCAGCCACAACCTCCCTCGGCAACTTGTTCCAGTGCTTCACTACTGTCACAATAAAGAATTCCTTCCTAGTATCAAATCTAAGTCTACCCTCTGTCAGTTTAAAGCCATTCCCCCTTGTCCTATCACTATATGCTCTTGTAAAAGTCCCTCTCCAGATTTCTTGTAGGCCTTATTTAGCTATTGGAAACTGCTCTAAGGTCTCTGCAGAGTCTTCTCTTCTCCAGCCTGAACAATCTCAACTCTCTCAGCTTGTCTTTATAGGAGAGGTGCTTCACAAGATAGGTGTTGCATGCCCTCTGACCATCTTCATGGCCCTCCTCTGGACTTGCTTGAGCAGGTCCACACCCCTTTTGTGCTGGGGGCCCCAGAGCTGAATGCAGCATTCCAGGTGGAGTCTCACCAGAGCAGAGTAAAGGAGGAGAATCACCTCCCTTGACCTGTTGGCCACACTTCTCTTGATACATCCAAGAACACAGTTGGCTTTCTGGGCTGCGAGCACACACTGCCGGCTCATGTTGAGCTTGTCAGCGAGCACCCCCAAATCCTTCTCATCAGGGCTGCTCTGAATCCATTCTCTGCCCAATCTGTAGTTTTGCTTGGGATTGCCCTGGCCCATGTGAATGACCTGCATGGTGTATTGTCCTGAAAGCTTACTGAAAAACAGCAATCTATTGGGAAATGTCTTGCCAGAATTAACCTTTCTTCTATACCGTTTACAGTCTGCTTTGGTAAGAAGTGTGTTTTTGTGTTGCAGATATAAAGGTATGAACCGTAACTTTTTTTGACAAACATTGGCAGCATGAAATCAACCTTTTTAAAATTAGTCGGTTTATTCGCATGATTGAAGTAAAGTACTGGAACCTTAGATCTCACCTGGCTCCTATGTCCAGATTTTATTTTTCTTTTCTGTTCATATTCCCCCATAATTAACCTTGACTTGACTAATACCCACTTTCTGAATATTGAAAATGGTAGTTGTTTCTTTAATCTAACTGCAACTTTTTGATCAGTCTCTAGAGGAAGACTAAATATTTTATTGATGAATAGTAATAAAAAGACATAAACTTCAGGAGGGCTGTGATCTTGTAACCAACTCGTTTGTCATATGTGAAAATGTGTTCTTGGAATATCAGGAGCCTTTAAAGTGCTAAGACCAGAAATTTAATTTCTCTGAAAGTATATTAACATATTTAAAGGCTGATTTTATTTGTGTGGACATTTTTTTTTTCCTGTTTGCCATATTATTTTGGGTGCCTTTTGTATCTTTACTGAAAATTCATGCAATAGCCTCTAGATATGACAAATGTGGTGGTAATTCTATTTTATTTGAAGGTTGTCACCAAAGGAAGACTGAAAATGGTGTTCATTTTCATAAAGATGTTTAAAAGTACCTTCATCTCAATTTTTTGACAATGACAGGGCTGAATTGATCCCTTTGGCATGATCTCAATTCTAACCTGCAAATTACAGCTTTGCAATCTTTGCTTAATGATAACATACTGGCTTGATCTAAGCTGCACCTCCAGGCCAGGAAGGCTCGTGCTGTAAATTGTTAGGACCTCTGCCCTTGGGATATACCTTATTTTCATTCTGAGATGCACTGTATAAAATTACGCATTTTTATTGCTTGATTATTAATTCACTTTTCATCTGTTCAAAATGTGTTTTACATAGTACTTAGCCTCATGACCATAAGCTTTCTTTTAAAGCTAAACAGAGCATGCTGCTATCATCTAATATATTGTTGTGGTTCGAGCCCAGCCAGTAACTTGGAACCACGCAGCCGCTCGCTCACTCCCCCCTTTCTTTCTCCCCCCGCTCCCGGAGGGATGGGGAGGAGAATCAGAAGAATGTAACTCCCACGGGTTGAGATAAGAGCAGTCCAGTAACTAAGGCATAATACAAAACCACTACTGCTACCACCAATAATATTAATGATAAGGGAAATAACAAGGGGAGAGGATACAATTGCTCACCACCCACCAACTGATACCCACCCTGACCCGAGCAGTGATCTGGACCTTCCGGGTAACTCCCCCCAGTTTATATACTGGGCATGACATGCCATGGCATGGAATACCCCTTTGGCTAGTGTCCTGGGTTCAGCTATAGCAGTCATTTTTCTCCTTCTTAGTAGCTGGCGCAGTGCTGTGTTTTTTAACTTTCAGCCTGGGAACAACGCTGATAACACCGATGTTTTTAGTTGTTGCTAAGTAATGTTTATTCCAACCAAGGACTTTCTCAGTCTCATGCTTTGCCAGGGAGGAGGGGAAGCCGAGAGGAATCAGAGACAGGACACCTGACCCAAACTGGCCAAAGGGGTATTCCATACCACAGCACATCATGCCCAGTATAGAAACCGGGGAGTGTTACCCGGAAGGCCCAGATCACTGCTCGGGTCGGGCTGGGTATCGGTCGGTGGGTGGTGAGCAATTGTATCCTCTCCCCTTGTTATTTCACTAATCATTATTATCATTGGTGGTAGCAGTTGTGGTTTGTATTATACCTTAGTTGCGGGACTGCTCTTCTCTCAACCCATGGGAGTTACATTCTTCCGATTCTCCTCCCCATTCCTCCGGGAGCGGGGGGAGGAAGAAGGGGGGGAGTGAGCGAGCAGCTGTGTGGTTCTGAGTTACCGGCTGGGCTCAAACCACGACAGCTAGTTTGGGTCAGGTGTCCTGTCTCTGCTTCCTCCCGGCTTCTCCTCCTTCCTGGAAGAGCATGAGACTGAGAAAGTCCTTGGTCAGAGTAAACATTGCCTAGCAACAACTGAAAACATCGGTGTTATCAGCGTTGTTCCCAGGTTGAAAGTTAAAAACACAGCACTAAGCCAGCTACTAAGAAGGAGAAAAATGACTGCTATAGTTGAACCCAGGACATATATGAGTAAATTTTACACAAGACTTCCAAATCAGTGCATGATATCCATGTTGAATTCCTAAACAGTTTTAATTTTTAACACCTGTCTTTCTTCTGAGGTCAATATTTCACTGACTGATTTGGTTATCTGCAGTTTTTGTTATGCGCGTTTTGTGTTATTTGGCTAACAATGTAACATGACCTCCTGAGATGTGTGTTTTGTATGTGTTATCAGTGAAGTGTCAGAGGGCAGTTTATTATTTCATCTTTAATGTAGGTCCCTTCTTGCTAATTTCTATATCCCTTGTGAGAGACTAAAAAATTAGATCTGAGCCCTCTGCTCTTGAGCTCCTGGGGTCTACATGACAGAAGGTAGTAGAACAGTTCAGTGCCTTACTTTTTATCAAGAGCTAGACTTTTTGACCTCCTCTTTCTGTTTGTTAGGTTTCTAACATCCTTAGAATTTATACTGTGGGGAATGAGTCAGTCATCTTGCGTGCATGAATGAAGAGCAATGAATACAAGAAAAGCATCTTGGGGGCAAGCTTTTTTAGTGCATTGAATTATGCACTGAGATAAAATCTTTATTGCTTTAGTAGAAAAATCAAAGAATTCTATGGAAATGAGAGGGCTGTAATGCAGAATTAAGCTTCATAGAGGGACAGAAAAGCTGTGTGTGGAGGACTGGAGAAGGATGTGAGAAACAACAGTACATCAGTGGTAAGTAAAGCTAGGATTATTTTGAAGATTAAAAAAAAAATAATGCCAGAATTTTGGTCTTTTTCAGCTCGTGACATTTAACAGTTCACATCTTTTTGTCTTCTTCCTTGAGGATTCAACGAACTTTCCCCACACCCTCCCTGCCCACTTCACCTCCCACCCACCTCCCACAGGAATACAGAGCTTTTGTAGGTGATTAGCTATGCACACTGGTAGAAGAGTTTTGGAAAAAGATGAGTAGGTGGTCTGGGCCTGTGTATTTTTCTTACAGTATATGAAAGTACTATTTTCTAGCTTTTCTAGGGATCTATTACTCTTGCATTGTCTTCCCTCTGTTGTGCTGGTGGTCTCTGGAGTTTGAATGACAAATTGAATTGGCAAGATCAACACTAAAAAAATGAATTGGCTCATGTGTCAAAGCATCTGAAAGGGGTGTTTCGACTTTAATGTCTGCTTATATGAAAAATTCTGTCATCTGAGTGCTTCCAGACTATAGCTGGAGAGGATACCCATTAGTAGAGCTGCCTAGTGCAGTCAAGTACTTGTGTGTCTCTCAGCCTGTAACCAGAAGTATCAGATGCAACATGTTGTGAAGGATCACAAAATGGCCTAAAGAGCTGAGTCTTCTCTAACCTTTTTATTTTGTCTTTGTTATATCAAGTCGCTTCAGAAAAAAAATTTGAGATGTTGTGGGTTGGTGATGGTCTCTGCTGTGGTCGTAGCTTCCATACCCCTCTAAGGACTCCCCAAGCTGAATGTTGTTGGAAATGTTTTCTGTCTGTCCAGTCTTTTTCTTCCTAACTCATTAAAATGTCACAGCTTGCTGTGGTATAAATCAGTCCACAATTAGACACTGACAGAAAATGGGAGATTTACTTCAAATATGTATTTTTTTTTAATTCTCAAGCCTCCTCTACTGACAGTAAATATCAGAAAGTCCTCCAGATGCCTACTTGTAAAGAGCATACTGATCTCTGTAATGAAAAATGAAGCCAAGGATGAGTAAGTTTTCTGCAGCTCTCAATAACTTCTTGGACTATTCTTTCATCGCTTCTTTCATACCTTGATAAGTAATTGCTCCCACTGTTTCTCAGAGAAGCTTTCTGCTTCTAATGTGTTGGAAATCGTTTTCCTATTAATTTGTATACCTGCAGTAGGTAACTTCACTTGTTCTGTTGTGATTTTATATTTAATTTTTATACAGTCTTCTCATTTTTTCATTTGAACATAAATGCTATTTTCTCTTCCCCCCTCCCCATGTTTTAGAAATAAGGGGAGAAAGAGATCCTTACAGTGTCTTCATTAGTATGTACTTACTCTGAGGATGAGCTGTCTTTATGCAGTCTGTCAGCACTTTATCCAGTGAGCTGCACTTTTATACAACTTCACTGTTCGATGTAGCTCATCTTCTGAAATACCTGTAGATGTTTTTCTGTATTTTCTCTCTGTAAAGACGTTGTATGGGAATACATTGCAGCTATTATTACAGAATGGTCTTTCTGTAGTTCTCTGATGACCCATGTATAGTGTGCTTCTCCTTGAGACTGAATCAAGTCCTCTTGTAGTCTTTCAGGCTAGCTGCTCTGACAAATACTTATATGTAGTTTCCAAAAGTGTGTATTGTCTGCCAATACGGTGTGTGTATGCTGATAGCTGAAGCCTCCTGCTGTTGCTGTGCTTTCTTCTTCCAATGCTCTCTAACATACCCTAAGGTTTCAGTAAGTGCCATTATTTGTGCCGGGCAGTTTACAGCTGTCTCCATAATACCTTTCCTATTTAGTCATGCAGTTTTGATCCCGAAAGATTTATTTTGATAACGTTGAGTCAAATATGACTTTTAAACTATGCAATCATATTCCCATAAATATACTCTTCTTTGCAGTTTCTATCTCATATCTTGCTAGGAGTGTCCAAAAATTGCTTGTTTTCACCAAGCCTGGAAGATGTTTCTCGTATCTCAATTTGTAACTGATTTCTTATGTGTGAATTAAAACCAGACATACTGTTTCATGTGCTATTTCCTTTTAACATTTTAGAGAAAGTCCCATTCTTAGCTGGGGATATGTGTACAGGTTTCGTTACTCCCTACTTGAACTTTGAAAGCTTGCATGCGATTCTTTTTGTAGGATGTGACATTTTCCACTTTTTCTAGGGGCCACATTATCCTGAATTTTGTGCCCTTCTTCACCTGTCAGTTTTCTTCAAGTCTTTATCTTAAAATTTCTAGGTGGAGATCAAATAAATGAATCTTATGTACCGTAAGAATCTAGTATTCAAAGCGTGAGATTGAATTTATGAGACAAGAGGCTCTACAGAGTCTTATTTTGGTATAAGGAAGGCATTCTTCAGTTAATCAATCTGTTCCTTGATTGACTAAGCTGAAATAAACCTTTCCTAAATTAAAGCATGTGCTTTTGGCAATGCGTAATTATATCAAATTGAATTTGCTCCTGAAGTTATATAGGTAAAAGTTTGCCCTGGAGGTGAGCCTAAAGTTACACTGAAATTGAATATGAAATTAGTTAGCATGTCATAACTTTGACCTCTACCTTCACCCTCTAGGATGATATTGGAAGATAAAGTGTGAAAAATAAAAATAGATCATTACAATTGAACAAGAAAGGTCAGGGAAAAGGGATTATTTCTAACTTCTTACTAATTTTTGTTTATATATAGAACTTGCTCAGTGAGAATGTATTTCCTACCCTATTGAAACAAAGGACATCATTTATGCTGTTTTCTGTGACAGTGTACTCAGACTCCACTTTTCTGTTATTCCCTGGGAGTCACTGCTTTATAGTCAGTAAGTGAAACCCTGCTCATCTGAAATCTATACTAAATCTAGAAATCTAAAAATGACTCTAGGAATGTCTTTTTTTTTTTTTTTTTTTTTATTTTTTAATGGTGAATACATTAGGTTCATAATTATATTTTGTTAAATACTTGTGCGAACCCTTTTTGGCCCTATTTCAGGATAAAACAGGAATGGAATTTCATATTAGAGTGCCGGAAGAAAGGCATTCCTCAATCAAAATACCTGAAGAATGGCTTTGTAGACACTGATAAGAAGATTCTGGACACTTACGGAAAGACTCCTCAGCTGCAGAAGAAGCATGTGTTGCCAGATGAAGCAAATAAGGAAAGAAACAAGTTTATTTTTCATCTTTCTGGAGAACAGTGGATGGTAAATATAATGGAAAAATGTATTTCTATTGTTAAAGAGTTTGGGTACCTTAGGACTATAACTTTTAATCTCCCAAACGTTTTTTTCCTGCCAATGCAAATGAAATAGATGTTTTTTCCTCAGTGTTAGAAGTGATAAATGCATTTCCTATCTTATCCTGAACTAGTGGTTTAATTTTCAAGCATGTTAATTTTAAATTCTCTCCTGCTACTTGTAGTCTAGGCTTCTCAAAAATTTTGGTATAAGCAATCATATTGCAGTAAGGTATGTTTCTCTGAAATTCCCCAATGGGTGGAAAGAGATGAAAACATTCTCCAGCTTTGTTGGCTCATTGATATCTAGTCTACTACTCAGAGATCTGTCTTCTTGCTCTAATGGTGTGGTAATATTTTTCTCAAGATCTGTTCAAATCAAAACTAATATTAGCATCAATCTACCATTGTCTTGCTGAGAAAAAGCACGTTTTATCTTCAGTTGTGTTTGATGTGAAATAACAGTTTAGAAGTAAGCTCTGAATAAAGTTTCTATGACATTCAGCGAAAGTTGGATTAGAGTTGGTCTGAAGTTTTCTGGAGTTGCTAAAGTTTTGACTGAAATGTGTTTCGAATATACACTACTTAATGAGAAAGTGAAATTAGAATTTTTATTTTTGTGTAGTTTATAATTTTGAAATACATGTTTTAGATTTTAATTATAAAAAATACAATCTAAAAGTTGATCAATAAAATGGCTAAATTTTGTTAGAAAAAATATTTTTATTGACCTGAAATGTAAGTTTGTCCCAGATTTGAACTTGAATATAAAGGTGTTTTTCAGCTTTCATCTTTTTCTGGCTTTAGCTCTTTTCTGAATAAATACAGAATAGATGAAATTTCTAGAAAATAGAAAACTCTGGTTCTCATCCAGCTCTAATGAGATGATTATTTCTTCTACTGATGCCAATCATTTATTTGGTAGGATTGATTGCTGCAGAGCTATCACTTTAGCTTGTTGTCCAGTTCTAGCCTGGTTAAAATGGACTTCCTTATACTGAGACATAGTCCAGGTATCTGCAGACAAAGATAAAATCAAAACTGCTTTATTTAGAGAAGACCAATGCTCCTTCAAAGTAAGAGAACATTGCCAGCCTCTAGCAGCTGAAAATTATTTTAAAAAAGTGAAAATCCACAAAGTTCTGAAAGAACTTATTACAGAAATTAAAAAAAAAAAAAATCAGTTATACAAATCATACCTCTTTGTCATTTTTACTCTCAACTTCTGCTTCTGAAGACAGAATCAGACATGACATTAATTTCCTCTATCAGTCTCACAAAATTGCACTTAGGCAAATGTGCAAACTAGACAACAAAAGCTGCACAGGCTGGCATTTTTCATGTGAAAAGATCTGTGGAGAGGTGACAGTTTTCCCAGAGAAGCTTGGATATTATGTAGCTAGGAGCTGTGGCATCAATTGTAGTATAGTTCTTATAGTGTCTTTTGCACACAAATACATCTAGGAGTTCAAAGTTTGGATGATTAAGCACTCAGACTCTAGAAGAAGTCAGAGGTGGGATTATCTATGCAATTTTACAGGCCCATAACCAGCTTGTTTTGCTGTTGGCTTTCTACTTACTGCTGGCACGGCACAGCCCTGTGAAGTGTCCATTTGGGAACTGGCTGCAGAATCCTCTCTTCCACTTGCTTTTAGCTGATAAGTATTTCTATTATGTTTCCCCTTTCCTCTCATCACTGAAGCAGTAATATATCCTCTAGACAGTTGATAGCTAAATCTGAGTAGGTTGATGGTATGACTTACAGATTTAATTTTGAGAACTGGGCTTGCTTCTGGGCTGTACCAGTTCTCTTTCTGGACCCTGTGAAATTAAGTCTCACGGAAGAGTAATCCCCAGCACATGGATTTTTCAAGATCAAAGTACGCGGCTTTACCACATCCTTTCCATAGGTCTCAGTTTAAGACCTCTCACTGGAAACTTCAGCAGCAAATGAACTGAGTCCACAAATCAACTTCTATCAACTAATGGTGTTATTTGCAATGTTTCAATCAATTAAAATGGTAGCTTGTGTTGGGCACTAACCACTGTCCAGGCTGTCTAGATGTTAAAAATGTAGGCATGTAATAAAGATGCTACTGTTTCATGCTCCATATCCCTATGGCATAAGAATGAATCTGGCTCACTGATTCTGCCTTGTTGAGTATGAGGTTAAAAATTAGTTTTGTAAACTGCTCCATCATATACTGGAATAGCCTGGACAATTACTTTGAAAACTACCTGATTAGTGCTCTTTTGAAAATCATCTCGGGTCTCCTTCAGAGAACCTTTGTAAGGCAGAATATTGGAGCAGATGACACATTTTGAATTCCTAATAGAATTCCTTCCTTTAGCACCTCTGTGCCACTTTTCTCCCAGCTCTGAAATGTCACTGAAATGGTAATGTATTTTCATCAGGTGGAGACCCACTGTTCCTTGTACTTGTAGTAATAATTCTAGCATATCTGAGGAAAGATAAAGCTCATACAATGAACATTGGGTTAGGCAAATAGGCACAGAGTACTAGCTAAAGAGATTAGGGCTTGATTTAACAGTATATGAATTCTGAGGAATTGTATTTTGTTTATGCAGATCCGTAATTAATTGTGGATCATTAATTCTAACTAGTTATAATTCAATTTTAGGCTAATTTTTTGAGGCACACTTTGAGTCTCTAGACATCTCAAGTCACAGCTGTTTTCTAACAGTATGGTCACACTAAACTTAATGGAAATCTTCTGAACCACAGTGCTCTGATTATCAAGCATTTTTATACTTGAAGAACATATAATCAGTGAGCCTCTCTGAATCTGAAAATCCTCTTGTAACTTGGGTACTGGTTTGGCCATGCCTGTTCAGGGTGGTTAGCTTCTGGCTGTGGACAGTTGTTGATAACTGCAGTGATGAGATTTACCTTTGTCTGTAAGAACTTTACCTGGAAGAGGCTGCATGACAACATCCTTAAAGTTCAGTGGTCCTTGTCTCGTCTTCTGCATACCAATTACATATTTATGACTCAAGACATGGATCTGATGGGTGGATGCAGAATTTGCGGCATGGCCGTACGCAGAGAGTTGCGGTCAATGGTTCAATGTCCACATGGAGACCAGTAACGAGTCGTGACCCCCAGGGATTGGTGTTGGAACAAATCCAGTTCAGCATCTTTGTCAGCGACATGGACGGTGGGATTGAGTGTGCCGTGAGGAAGTTTACCGATGACACCAAGCTGTGTGGTACGGTCGACAGGCTGGAGGGAAGGAATGCCATCCAGAGGGACATTGACACACTTGAGAGGTAGGCCAATACCAACCTCATGAAGTTCAACAATACTGAGTGCAGAATCCTGCTTCTGGATTGGGGCAATCCCAGGCACAGCTACAGGTTGGGTGGAGACTGGATTCAGAGCAGCCCTGTGGAGAGAGACTTGGGGGAGTTGGTCAAAGAGAAACTGAATGCGAACAGGCTTCAGTTTGCGCTTGCAGCCCAGAAAGTCAACCCTGTACTGGGCTGCATCAAAAGGAGCATGACCAGCAGTACAAGGGAGATGAATCCCCCCCTCTACTCCACTCTTGTGAGACCCCACCTGGAGTACTGTATACAGTTCTGGTGTTCCCAACTGTCCTACTATTGCTACCACCAATAATAATAATGATAAGGGAAATAGCAAGAGAAGAGAATACAATTGCTCACCACCCGCCGACTGATACCCAGCCCGGCCTGAGCAGTGAGCTAGCCCTTCTGGGTAACTCCCCCCCGATTTCTATACTGGGCATGACATGCCATGATATGGAATACCCCGTTGGCTAGTTTGGGTCAGGTGTCCTGTCTCTGCTTCCTCTCGGCTTCCCCTCCTCCCTGGAAGAGCATGAGACTGAGAAAGTCCTTGATCGGAGTAAACATTACTTAGCAAGAACTGAAAACATCGGTGTGTTATCAGCACTTTTCCCAGACTAAAGTCGAAAACACAGCACTGCACCAGTTACTAAGAAGGAGAAAAATGACTGCTGTATTTGAACCCAGGACACCAACATAAGAAAGACACGGAACTGTTGGAGCAAGTCCAGAGGAGGGCCACAAGGATGATAAGGGGGCTGGAGCACCTCCTGTATGAAGACAGGCTGAGAAAGTTGGGGCTGTTCAGCCTGGAGAAGAGAAGGCTGTGTGGAGACCTCATAGCAGCCTTCCGGTATCTGAAGGGGGCCTACGAGGATGCTGGAGAAGGACTCTTTATCAGGGACGGTGGTGATAGGAAAAGGGGAAATGGATTGAAACTTAAGCAGGCGAGAGTTAGCTTAGATATAAGGAAGAAGTTCTTTACTGTGAAGATGGTGAGGATGGTGAGGCACTGGGATGGGTTTCCCAAGGAAATTGTGAATGGTCCATCCCCGGCAGTGTTCCCAAGGCCAGGTTGAGTGGAGTCTTGGGCGACATGGTCTGGCGGAAGGTGTCCCTGCCTGTGGCAGGAGAGTTGGAACTAGATGATCTTCAGGTCCTTTCCAACCCCAACCATTCTATGATTCTATGATTCTAAGTGTCTACATCCCTGTGTGGCGCATTTTTTCCCCGCTGCAAATAGTAATGAACTAATATTTATATTTAGGAAAGAAAAGGTCTTATAAAAACAAATGGGCTAGTCTCTCTCATAATCTGATGTTGTGAATGAAATCAGACTGGCTTTTCTCTTTATAAGAAATGGGCAGAACCCTATTTTATTGCCCCAGCAGTGAGTATTTTCAAAATCCTTGGGACTTGACAGCACAAGAATGGTGTATTGTGCCACAAGTTTTTTGATGATTCCAAGGTATATTTCAGAAAAACTTTATCTCTCAGTTTTCCAGACAAACTCACCATGAAAAAGAGCTGTATAAGGACTTTGGACTCTTGCATTGTGTGTTTGAATCAGTTGCTTAGAGAGAATGATGGAGAGTTGATGAAACACTTAAATGAGATGTAAACACATATCTACTGAATTAAATTATTTCTTCAGAGAAATAGCATTGCTATTAGAGAAGAATGAAAACTGTGGTAAAATAATGCCATGAATATTCACAGGAATTTTTCAATGGATCCACTTTAACTCTGTTTTCCCCCTCTGATTGTTTACTTTCTGCTTTACCTAAGGAATATTTAATTTTTAGTGGATCAGTGAATTTGAAATGATTTTCAAAAAATATTAAAGAAAAACAATTTTTTGGATTTGTGATATCAATATTGGCAAAGGAAAGGTGATGATGTTCACTCAAATAGAGAGCAGGACTGTTCTTGGCTGTGCTGCTTTACGAAGGAAAGGATCTGGATGTACATCTACTTGTAAACAACTTTAATGTCAAATGTGCATGAGTAAGTGAATGAAAAATAGTAAGATTTTTTACTGGTACACCATTACTTTCTTACATATCGTTTCTTCACAGAGAAAGGCAGCAAATAAATTACATTTGCATTTATTGTCCCAGATTTATGATCTAACATAATGTGTATATTCACAAAGAACAGAGAATTTGCATTTGTTATTCCCTTGTCACTGGTAGTGACAGTAAGGTATTTATTTGACACAAAAGGTCAAGGAAATTTGCTGCATTGAATGGACAGAGAAAATGTCTCTTGTGCTTATTTAATATACAGAGATTTTTTTCCCCCAAAAGAATAAAATTCCTGATCTAGTCATGTAATACAGGTGGCCCTGATACATACTAGTTTTGGAACTAGCTCCAAACTTTCTCAAAAATGAGAGAGATTTGGATTCAATGTTTTGGTTTGGCCTGCGACAGATAAAACCACAGAGCTGGAAAAGAAACGGAATTGAAATTGTCAGAGCTTTGATGACAGTTTTAGTTCAGGCTCATGTCTAGCAGGTAAATTCTGTCCTAATTAGAAACAGTATAATTAGCAATGGTAGTAGCTTTGCTATTTATTTCCTTTTATTTTCTCTCCCGAAAATCAAAGGAGTTAGAGGTATTGTTTTGCTGTTAAAGGGAAAAGACTGGCTATTCTCCAAGTGTCAGTCTTCATGGAACAACTAATCAGCAGGCTTCCAGCTTTAGTGTGGCAGCAGAAGATTATAAAAGAACACAAGGGAATCAGAGAGTAAAGCAAATGTAAAGCTTGTGCAAATTTTAGTTCCCATGCCTATCTACCTAGTTTGTAAATGAAGTAAAATATCACATCAATTTATGTTTCAGCAACAAAAATAAAATGTATTGTAAGATGGAGAATGCTGAAAAACCCCACATTACAGTGAAGTATTTGTAAACTTACATTTGCAAATTGCAAATATTTTTAGAAGTTATAAAGAAAAAATCTCAAGAAAATATAGTAAGTCAGAGCAATCAGTAGAATAGAACCTCCTTCCATTCTTCTGAAGTCATGGATGAATTTGTTTCAATTGCTGCACAAGAGTATCTTGGTGCTTTAAACTACTCAATACAGAAATAAAGATTTAAAATTCTTTTTTTTTTTTTAATTGCATTAATAATAAAGAACTTCTAAACTCTTTTGGCTTCATTTTTCTAAAATTGTGAAGGGGTTTGATCTTAATCTGAGAGAGTACTTCATGTGCTGCACTATTTTCAATATATCAAGGAGAAATTTGTGGGATATCCCCTCCAGACTGGGAAAACAGCAAAGCTCTTGGCTTCACCAGGCCAAGCATTCCCTTTTGCTCCCTGCTCTATCTGCCAGTAAGGAGCTGGAGATGGTCTGTTGTGACAAAGTGCAACCAACCAGCAGGTCATTAGAAAGACAAAGACAGACCTGGAATGTGGAGAAATAGAGTGGCAAATGGTATCTGTTACCCAGACATCTTTTTTCCCTTCAGTATGGCTATTCTTCATCTGCTTTCTCTGTGAATCAGGGTTCTTCCCTACAGTGGCATCTATGACACTCCAGCTAAAAGCTATCCCCTATGTGCTGTGTTCTTAATTCTGTACATGTGAGAAAGACAATGCTAATTGAATTTGCAGTTGGTATTTATTCTTTTACTTTTCTGCAGAAAATTTTGGGGCACTGAGGATGGAGGAGCGGAAACCCATTTCAGAAAGCTGGAGAGATTTCCCATTACCAACCCCGAGGCATTTTATTTTTTAAATGCCATAAAATGACCAATATAGAAGATGGATCACAATGCAATATACACCTAGTGATAAAATGAAGCAAGAAATTAAATGATCCATATCAAATATGGAAAGGCAGGTAGCAAGGTAGAACTACGTATACAGGAAAAGCATCTGCATGTGGAAATCTACACAGAACTGATATTAGAGGCAGCAACAACCAACTGGATATTTTAATTTAGCTAAGAATTAAGTATCGATATTCATAGTTCAGAAGTTCAGAATTAATAAAAAACCAATTAAAATGCTTAACTCTTGATAATGTCTTGGGCAATCTGTGAAATATCTAAGGAAAAAAAGTGGGCAAAGTTCTTTATATAAAACCCAGTAATTCCTACTGTGTTGTATTCTTTATACACAGGAAAAGATTTGGAAGTTATAAAGGAATTAAAGGCTGAAACTCTTACATCTCTTTTTATGGAGTTCGATTAGTGATAGCACCTCACCCAGATTATTTATTTCAGATGTTTCCAATGTACAGTGATTTAAAAACCAGGACAAACTGGTAAATTATGTGCTGCTTTAAAAAGTGGAGTTTAATTGATCTGACCTTCGACTTTATGGATTGATTTTTGTCTGTTTTATGTTCAAGGAATTTGATAACATAATTCAAAGAAAGATGTGTACATCTGAACTGAGTACCAATTAACTAAAGCAATTTTTAAGAATTAAAGGCTTTAAAACTTTTAGTTTCCGTAACTGTTATACATTGGAGATTTCGGACAATAACTCAGAAACAATTTTTTTTCCCTATGTATTTGGACCAATACTAGAAATCTTAAAGAAACAGATTCTGCCTGACTAAAGCAAGAATTAATTGCAATTGTGGACTGATTTAAAAATTTATTATTTTTATTCTTACTAAAGAAATTTAGCAAGAAATTTTCAAACATTGCTGAAATAACTTTAGAAGTTAAGTCACTTATTTGAAAAAAAGACTTTGAAAAGGTGGTATGTGTATATCCTATCCGAAATGTTTCTATTCCTTGGACTATGTTCCACCTTGGCAAAAAAATTTTGAAACATTGGCAGGTATTAAGAACATAGTCACATTTTTTTTTATCCACACCCTATTTAGATATTCTTTATACATCCATTCTTCTGTTCTGTGTTGCATTTTACTACATCTCGTGTAAATTAAAACACTGAATTGTGTTCTGAAAAAAAGTCCTCCAGCTGGGAAAAGAGATAATATGGGAGATACCAAACAGATTGAGTACTTCAGATAGGTTTCAGTTTTACAGCAAAAAGATTGCATTAGGAGCTGAAAAATGAAAGTGTGGTGACAGGCAGCTGCAATGCTCTTCAAACGCAAACTGCTCCTATGAGGGTTAGGCCAACTACTGTTCTACACCAAGATAATTAAGGCAAAGTGTTGACATTTGGCTGTGGAATTTTTGCCCCCTGTATTTAGAAACATGGTAGAACAAAGTTCTAACTTGATGCTTTTGATTTACCTGTTCTTACTCTACAGGAATTTCCAGATTCTCTGAAAGAACAAATCTACCTGAAAGAATGGCATGTGTACAATACATTGATACAAACCATTCCAGCCTACATTGCGTTATTTCAAGATCTAAGAGTACTGGAATTGTCTAAAAATCAAATCAACCATCTCCCAATGGAAATTGGTAAGTTGGCTCAAGATATTCAGCTAGTTATACTTTAGCCATTTAACTATATTACAGGGAAATGAGTTTATGTGAATATTCTTTCTCATTCACTGATAATTGTCTTCTGTCTTGTTTCCAGTGAACAGTCCCCCGTAAATTTCTACAGATCTCTGGCTGTAATTATACTTGGCAAATTGTAGACAATACCATGTGTGTAGTACGGCTCAAACATGGTGAAAAATTGCACATTTTTATTATCTGACTATAAGGCAGTTATTGGTCATATTCCAGTAGATGGAGAGTTCTTTCTGAGAGCAGGTGTTTCATGTTCCTTACAAATTAAGAAAAATAGAAGTATTACAGAATTATAAACCTCAAACAAGATGAATTGAAACACAAGATCATGGTAAAAAGGAATTAGAACTTTATAAGGAGTTCAGTAAAAAACGTTGCTGTAACTGGTGGCACCTTTAAGAACTGAAAAGCTGGGTCCACTATGAGGCCCCTGCATTTGAGTCCATGCACCCAGGTGTACTAATACCTCAGCCTTTGTTTTTAAATGCAGTAGTCCTAAGCTTTCCCCATGATTGAGATTTCTTACGTAAAATAACAGCTGACAACTTGAAGAGATCAATACTAAAACTTCCACCTCCATAGTTACCGTAGGGTTAACTAAGAAAGAACATCCAGAAACACAAAAGTCAGTGCTAGACTTTACTGCTCTTTTCTACTCTTTTTCTACTCTATCAGTAGAGTAACACTCATGCTTTTGATTTATTTACTAACATTATGTTTTACACAGAAAATTTCCAACTGACATCAAGATATATTTTGTAGTTTCAACCCGGCAGCTAAATACACTAACAAATCATAAACAAGACACAAGCAGGAGATAATGGATATAAAATAAACACTAACTGTTTTGTCAACACTTTGACCGTAGAGCTCAGATGGGACAGTGAGTTTAATGGACAAACACCTTCTGTGTTTGTGGTGTGTAAGAAGGTGCTGTGTAAGAAGGGGAAAAGACCAAGTTCTCTTCCAGAGGCTACCCTAAACTATTAAAAGTAAGATTTTAAGGAGTTGCTGCTTAACAATCAGGGCAGGTAAAGGCTAAGAATGTTTTTTCTTTCTTCTTGTAATATTGTGCATCCTTAATGACAATGATCCCCAACAAAAAGTGATTATGAAGTGGGCTTCCAGAATAAAGGAACAAAGCCAGATCATTGCAGCATAATGAATTCTCTGTAGAGGGTGATGCAGAGGCCATACCAGGCCTTTCTTAGGAAACCAGGAAGAAAGTTTGAAATGTTTCTAGTAGCAATCACTGTTCTTTCAGCTGTGTTTATATGATTGGTAATGGTAGTTTCATGTTATTCCTGTTTATTCACTTTCCCTCTGGTATGCTCATCTCTCTAGCTTACACACAAGGTATTGCTTTCTTCTGTTCAATGTTTTTGTTATACTTTTTTATGTAAATAAAATATGGCCAGTGAATACTAGCCAACTGTTTGCAGTAGGTCCTACCTCAGACACAATGTTATAACATTCACCACCCTCCTCTTAACAGTGAATTATAGAATCGTAGGATCGTACAATAGCTAGGGTTGGAAAGGATCTTAAAACCACCTAGTTCCAACCCCCCTGCCATGGGCAGGGACACCACACACTAAACCATGTCACCCAAGACTCCATCCAGCCTGGCCTTGAACACTGCCAGGGGTGGAGCATTCACAACATCCTTGGGCAACCCATTCCAGTGCCTCACCACCTTCACAGTAAAGAACTTCTTCCTTATATTTAACCTGAACTTCCCCTGTTAAAGTTTGAAGCCATTACCCCTTGTCCTAACACTACAGTCCCTGGTGAAGAATCCCTCCCCAGCATCCTTATAAGCCTCCTTCAGATACTGGAAGGCTGCTATGAGGTCTCCATGCAGCCTTCTCTTCTCCAGGCTGAACAGCTCCAACTTTCTCAGCCTTCTTCATATGGGAGGTGCTCTAGCCCTCTTATCATCCTCGTGGCCCTCCTCTGGACTTGCTCCAACAGCTCCATGTCCTTCTTATGTTGAGGACACCAGAACTGCACGCAGTACTCCAAGTGGCATTTCACGAGAGCAGAGTAAAAGGGCAGGATCACCTCCTTTGACCTGCTGATCACGCTTCTTTTGATGCAGCCCAGGATACAGTTGGCTTTCTGGGCTGCAAGCGCACACTGCTGGCTCATGTTAAGTTTCTCATCAACCAACACCCCCAGGTTCTTCTCCTCAGGGTTGCTCTGAATCTCTTCTCTGTCCAACCAGTATCTGAATTCTTGGTCAGAAGTTTCTTTTTCAAGATACATCAAATGAGAGCAGGCATGACCATACTAAACACACATCTGAAGAAATTTGGATTTAAACCTTTCATTTTGAGAAACTGCATAACCAAATTAACAAATTTGGTTAGCTGTAGATGCTATTTATATAATATTTCTACATCACAGCAATAATTCTACCCTATGCAGACAAAGACACAGATTCACTGATGGAGTTCAGAAAGAAATAATACAAAAGGGTCCCTCCAAGACTGCTACAACTGAACTGTACAACACTTGTTGTGACAAAATTGCCTAATGATTTTCAGTCTTAGGGAATATCCTGTCTTGACAGTCTGACCTCCTATTAGTAATGAAATGAACCTGCCCTTGTTGTTGTGGCATAAATTACACAGAAATTTTATCTCAATGTGTATATGCTCTCTTTGTTGACAAGTAATGTTGTATGCTTGCAAATGGCTATGATTTTATTTCATGTACTATATATACATACAGTATATATACATACAATATGTATTGGAAATAATTTTAATAAGACATTATTATGAAAGGTCTTGGATATTTTGAAGTTTTTGGATGCTGCTTCAAAATAAAACTTTTCATACTTTGGTCATGTAGCTGCTATATTATCACAGGGAAAATAATTTATGAGGGTTTGGTTTGGGAGCTCTATCTAAACAAGGATTAGGGACTGGGTGCTAAATCAGAGGTAAGGGCTCTGGAAAGGTTAAGTGCTAAGGTATTCATCATTTTACGTTCTGTTTACAAAACAGCAGCAAGTAGGTAAATATCACAGCTAAAATGTACTTGAGAGTAAATGACAGATGGTTGAAGTTGGCAGTAACATGCATGCTGTTGAGTCTTTAATCTTCAGACAGAATTGAAGCCAAGTTTATGTCAACAAATCATCCAAAGGAAGCTAAACTGGTGAGCCATGTTCAGATTACTTTTGATTCTCACAAGAGGGCTTTAAAACTGTGAGAGAAGAGAGGATGATAAAAATATTTTTGGTGGAAAAAAGTATTGCTTCAACAGCAGTCTCTGGACTAAAATATCAGCAGAAACTGAAGTTCATGTTCCTGTTTTGCCTGATTTAGAAGGGAATGCTCTACTCTGGATTGGAGACAAGACAGACTTAAATCCATCCTGAGACATTTCAAATCGCGCTTTTAGCAATTACCATCTATGAACTTGAACAGATCAAATCTGGATAAGAAGATAGATGACAATACTTTTGATTTTACTCTTTTTTAGGAATGGTAAATGTTTTCATGGTAGCAAGTAAACAAAAATGGAGAAAAAGTCAAAATGGACTTCTTGTCTGTCTCAGAGTTGTCAGGTCTGGTTTTCCCAGGCATAACAGAAAAAAAATCATGAGCAGGGGTGTAGCTGTGGGATTTTCTTTGGCAATGGCTTCTGGGTGAGTTTGCAGTTCTGGCTCTGAGTGCACAGCTGTGGTGCAGTTGCTATATATCAATTAGTGATAGTACATTAGCAATTGCTGTAATAGAAAAATATCCAATAGAATATATTCCCATATTCACACAGGAAATAGTGAACTGCATTTTCATGTGATCCTAAAGCTTTTGTGCTGGAATGGGATAGAGAAGCTGCATCAGGATTTTTTGTCCCACAAATTATTCATGAAGCATTTCAAAGAGTTGTTAATAAAATTCTTGTACCTCATTACGTTCTTTCACATTTTTGTATGCCAAATATATAAGAGGAAAAATAACTATGCTTTAGAGACATATTTTAATAAGAAATCACAGGAATTTTTTGGACTCCTCCCTACTTCACAGTGTAAATTTCATTTGTGCATACCATTAATCCAATTTCCTAGAACTCAGAGGGGAAAACTATCAGTAATAGAGTTTTAAATGACTTCTAGATACCTAAAATAGCTTTCTCTATTAATAAGATTCCCAGTGTGCTGATGTGTGGGTTTCCAAGAAGAAAATACATATTCTGAGCTTAAATGGAGTCTAGTTGCAGATTCATATTTTACCCTTTCAATTTATTTAGTATTGAATATTATCTGTCCAACAGCTCAGTATTGTATACAACTGAGGAAAAATTTGTTTATATTACACATTTGAAAAGGAAGCATTAAACACCTGTGTTGCAAGTTCTTTTTAAGAGGATGCCAGTTGCTTTAAGGCTAGCTGCTAAAATGATGGCTTGTCATACTGGAACAGCTGGAAAGCTCCTCAAAATTTAATCCTTGGTTAGTGCATCACAAAAATACAAAATTGTACTTTTAATTGGAACAACTAGAGAGGAAATAATCTTTATTATTCATCTGCTTAAGTCTCAAAAGTGGGAATGTTGTACTAAAATGTAATACAAACATACTGCTTTAACAAATTTCAACATCACTGGATCGTACAAAGGCCAGTACTTTGTTAAGCTGAATTTCTTGAAAGGGTTTTAAATAGTGTCATTGGTACTGAGCTCAGACTGTAACCACTGCCTTGGAAACTACTAATTACGTAAATTGGTTTTGCCAAAAGATTCCTATCTAGTGACCTTGATATTGCTTTATGGAACTACATCATATATAACAATACGAGAACACATTCCTCCTATACAGAGCAGATTGGTATTACCAAACTCTGTGATTTATTTCTCTGTCTTTCTTGGGTCACAATGGGAATATCAGAGATTGTGAACACCGTTCTGGTTATGATGGAAAAGTTTTATACAAGAAGAAGCTTCTTCAGTTTCCAAGGTGATCATGCCCCATCCCTGGAAGTGTTCAAGGCCAGGTTGGATGCGGCTGTGTCAACCTGATCTAGTGGAAGGTGTCCCTGCCCATGGCAGGGGGTTTGGAACTAAATGATCTTTAAGGTCCCTTCCAACCAAAACCATTTTATGATTCTACAACTCTGTTGTTCTACCCTTCTTGAACAGTTTACTCCATGTTTCTTTCTGATACTCAGAAAGTGTTTTCCAGCTCAGAGACTGAGCTTATACTCTACTTTGCCCTTAGAAGATAAATCCTTTTCTGGGGATCCCCAGGGAGATGAGAATCCATATTTCAGTTTATCTGGTCACATGAAAAGAAGGAAGTCACATACTTTTCTACAGAATTTCTGATCTGCCAAAATATCTTCATTTCAGCTCATTGTATTTTTGTTTTCATTAATTTTCGTTTCAGCCCTTTCAGCAGACCATCACCCTATATTTTCTTCCTGAAGGTCCATTCCGCCCACAAGAATTTCTTCACATTTTTCCACCTCTATTTTACTACATGAAAACCTTCTTACCAACCCTCACAGTGTACTAATACTCTTCTGACCACTGACTGGGAAGCCAAGCTTCATCCTTTTTAATTTTTGTGCCTAGTAGCCACTTGAAATTTCTCTCAGTATGTTTACATTAAATTATTTGAACACATGAAGGCTGGTTAAAAAATGAAATTTTACTAGCCCAGGGTTACTGTGCTACAGCATTTAAAAGCCCTACTGGCAAAAAAGGGTTCTGCAGCTTTGTTATGCAAAAGTTGTTCAGGAACTCTTCATCCCTCCTTTCCTTGGATGCTTTCAGCAGAAGGAAAAAACCAAATATATTGATGTTGTGTTACCTGTAAGCTTGAACGTCAATGTCTCCTTTCAGATAACTCAAAGGCAATGTGACCAATTCATCAGAGAAGGCTGAGATTAGGAGACTATTTGTCTTGGCCCATATGAAGCTGCCACCAGATTATTGCAGATCAAGGCAAAGATTTTCTTTGCATTTTAGTCTAGTTTATACAAGTGGATCTGCATTTGTATTGAATGGGATCCTTCGATAATAAAGACTCTATGTGACATAATCTGCATTTTGCCTCTGACACCTTGTTAGGAACACTAATGTAGGCTTGTCTAAATGGTGAAGTTGCATTGTCATTATTACTATGCTGCATTGCCCATCAGGAATTATAGAGTTTAATTACTGTTTTTTTTTTTTTTTAATATTGAATTAAAAATTTAAACTAGGAATAAATACTATCTTAAGCAACTGTGGCATTGCGGCTCCCACTTAAAACTAAAATATTCTTAATCATGAAACTGCCAAGGAAGCCATGGATTTCATTACTGCTTTTACTGCCTCTCCTTGGAAAACACAGAGATGTTAGCTGTTTAACTCCCTAATTTGCACTTTTTATGGAACTGAAAATTCAGTGCCATTAAGCATAGTTAACAACAGTCTTTTAGCAGCAACAATTTTATAATTTCTGCTTGTAATTGAGAAGTTGTGCTTGAGTATTATGCGAATCTATAGGTGGCAGGTATAGTGGTCAAATCCTTCTTTACATTTGGGTAGCTGTGAAGGGAGTGTCACTTTCTCTTTTCCTTCCTAAGGCTGTCTCAATGGCTGTAGTGTATGCTCATTAAGCATGGTGATGAGTGGGCCACATACATACAGAAGAGAATGGAGAGCTTCTGCACTAAGAAAGTGTAAATAAGTCCCTAAATACAGGTTACAGGGTACCGAAAGTCATTCATACTGCCTTACCATGCCTTTTACCTCCACCAATCCCTTATCTGTTATTGAAATGAGCTGGGTGAGAATAGTTGGAATCTTACTGACTACCTACGTTGTTCGAAGGTTGTTTCAGGATACAATTCAGGATGCTCCCTAGTTTTGCACTCCTTCAGCCAAGATATGTGAATTTCAGAATCTTGAATTGTCATGAATGTTGTCTTATAGTTGTATATTTGCGCTCTTTCTAGTGGCCTTGTTTAACAAGTCTAGGGGAAAAGGAGCGTGGCAGTCTTCTCCATTTGTCTGGGAAAGTAAAAGATCTTAGCCTGCAACCTGGATTATCATGCAGGCAATTCATATAACTTAATTCTATCCCTGTGTAGGTTGTTGCTTGAAAGAATTTTAATCAGTTTTTTAGAGGAAGGAGTAATTGGAGATGTGGAGCTGAATGAAAACTAGGTTGAGATTAAAAGTTTATAAAAGAAAAGCAAGTTGTGCCCAACTCATTTGGTTTCTACCTTCTTTTGAGAAGACGATTCGGCTTCAAAAGGTAGGTCTTATTTATTTGGCAACCCGTAAAGTATTTGATACAATGAGCTATGGAAAACGAATGTTTGAATCTAAAAAAATGTGCTTTGATGCAACAGTTGTAAAAATGAGCAAAGGAAAGAGAAGCTGTCATTTGGGAGGAAGATCACTTGTGGAGTTTCTCAAGAATTAGTCTTGAGTTTATTTCTTAATTATTTTGAGGAACTAGGCTACTGAAATTTTTTGCTGACACAGTTTGGGTGTTACTGTCACTGTACAAACAGGAGGAAAGCTGGATGAGCAAGTGGGCCTCCAAAAAAGTAGATAGATTAAATTCGTGATTGCAGAATTCAAGATCATGTACTCAGGAGCTAAGAATTTGTGTAGCAAATCATGAGCTCATTGAATGCAAATAATTAACGAAACAAAACTCCTAATCTAACAGTCACTGATGGACAATGCAGTATGATACATACATAAAGTTGTTGTCACCTAGATTCAAGAAAAGTTATTTCAGATGGGAACAGAGGCAAAAAAAGTCTATTAGGACCATTCGAGGAGGCAATTTCTCTTTTGTGAAAAAAGATTAGAATTGGCTATTCAGGCTAGTAATGTAAATTCTGATATGTCTGCTACCTATGAAAACCAAGGAAAGAAAAGGGCTATTTAAATATAAAATTGGTAAATGACTTACTGATTATAAAAAACTTCTACAAATAAATTTAGACTGGCATTCCAAAGACCATTCCAAATCATGAAAAAGATGAAATTCTGGAACTTTATTTTTTCATAAAAGCAGTGGATGTAAAAAACCAAGCTATTTTTAAGACAGAATGTGACAAATAAAAAAATGGGGTTATGTGAAGTGGTGGTGTGAAGGTTTTATGCAGGAGGTCTTGGCGAATCCTGTATATGTCTAATGGTCCTAGAGGGAGAGTGGCGTAACTTAATCCACCAGAGAGCTCAGAGGTGGAAAAACAGCCATTACACAGAATTGCAAGAGATTGTTCTCTGCAGATCTTAATGAACTTGACTATGTTGTCCTGAGATTGTTATCAGAATTAAATTCAGTTGTAAAACTCACAGCTTTTTCCAGTAATTTTCATAATCTTAGCCACAACAATTACTGGCAATTGATTGCAGATTCCATCCAAGATGTTGGATTAGAGAGAGATTATATATAACAAGAAAAAATGTGATGCATCTTCTACTTACTTGCTTTCTCATACCTGCAAGCTGGGGCAAACCATACTGTGAACATTGACACACATGTTAGAAACTGTGAAATGAGAAAAAAAGCATGAAAATCCGTGGCTTCAGAAGGCTGGAAAGTCACAAAGGGAAGCTGTGCTTGTCTCCACCACTCTGCCCAGAAAGGCTGTTAAATTTTTGTGATTCTTTTTTTGTAAGTAATTCTGCTTCATGTCTCCCAGTTATGCATGGAGCCGAGTTAGTTAGGTAAGAGGATGAGTAGGGTGTTGGTGACACTAGATGCCTAGTCTACATTAGTTCTGCAGCTACTAATGGAACTGAGAAATAGAAATTTCAGTAACTGAAAAGTCAGAAATACACCTGTTGTGGGTTAACACTCATAGGCAGCTAAGACATCTCATGCAGCTTGCTCAGCTCCCTGCAGCTGCTTATTCAGTCTCCGCAGCAGGATGGGGAGATAATTGGAAGGGCAAAAATGAGAAAACTTGTGTGTCAGGATGAAGACAGTTTAACAAGTGAAGTAAAACAAATGAGCAAACAAACAAACAAACAAGTGATGCAAAAGCAACCACTCGCTACCAGCTGACCAATGCCCAGCTAGTCTCTGCGCAATAGCCACCTTGGAAAACTACTCATTATACCTACCCTGCCCTGGCTTTTACTGCTGAACGTGATGTTATATGCTATAGTATTCCTTTGTTCAATTCAGGTCCAGTATCTTGGCCCTGTCCCTATTCAGCAACTTGCCAACCCCTGGGGCAGAAACAAGAGGGAGCCTTCAAGCTGTGTAAGCACTGTTCAGCAATAGCAAAATCATTGGTGATTTATCCCCACTGTTTGATCACAAATCCAGAATATAGCACCATATGGGCTGCTATGAAGAAAATTAACTCCATTCCAGACAGGCCCAGTACAATATCCTATTGCAAGAGGAAAAGTAAGAACATTCCAGTGCTAATGAGTAAGTGATCGTTTTTTTATGTTCCAATGGGATTTGCTCTCCTTCACTAAGAGATTAACTGGATGAGGAATAAATTTGTAATTCTTTGGTTCTCTATTTTATTTAAAGACATTTTTGCTTCAGTGATTATTTTGTTGCAATGAGGTGGTAAGTTGTTGTTTATGCTACTTATCATATGATGTAATTCCTTCATCTGTCTACATCATGATACTAAACCTGGTGAGACTTCATAATGGGTAGGCTAAACTTCTATTATTTTTACATGCTTAAAAATCTGGAAATAGGGTGGTTCACACAATTACATAATTAAGTTGCTTCTATTACTCTCTCACAGCCCCTGTCTTGTGGGATAGTAATGGACTGGCAAAACAATGCCTGTTTTAGTCTCACAGAGAATTTTGCTTCTGCTATTTTAACTAAAAGAGTACCTCACAATGAATAGGAAAGACAAAGTTACCTTTCTAAAAGGACAACTGAATTTTGAAATACCACCTCAGTTTCTGTTTCTGGCAGAGCTAAAACTGGAAGAAGCTGAGTGGAAGCTTTTGTATTTTTATCTGTTGCAACCTGCAGAGTTTAATATAACAGAGTTCTTACCATATAAGGCTTGTCTGTCACCTGCAAGAAAGATTTGGGTGGTCCGACCATCATTTGATGACAGTGTCGTGTCCAAGGAAAACTCTGTAAAATGTGATTTTGTGGCTGCTACTATTGGTCATCAAAATGTGTGTCTCTCTGTCTGACAATAGTAATTTCACAGGGAAAAAAAGTGCGGCTTTCAATTCCCTGTTTCTTCACTCTCTTTTCCTGTGGAAACACCATCTGTCCTCTTTCTTTCCACACACTGTGAAAAGTAAACCAAGTTTTGCTTTGGGGAGAATTTAACTAAGGTGTTAGTGTCTTAAGGATAGGATCACTATTGTGACACTGTTTTGAGCATTTGAGACATACTGTAGAGAGATCTTCTCCAGCATCATCCAAGAGCCATGAAACAACAGATTATTTTTAAAAATTTGATTATAAATAGAAGACTGATATAATATAAAACTGTGGATCTTGTGTATGTTCTGTCTTGGTTTACCAACACATAGTCTGCTCTGAGAACCTATTGACACAAGATGGTGTTCTGTCCTGATTTCCAGTTGCTGAATTGCATTTAAGTTTCTTACTGCTGCTTTTGCTTGTGAATCACTGGTTAGAGAGGAATATTGCAGGAATATCACTGATTAGAGGTGAAAACTGCAGATGATACCAAGCTGAGTTGTGCAGTTGATATGATTGAGTGAAGGGATGTCATGTGGGAGAACATTGACAGGCTTGAGGAATGGGCGCATGTAAATCTCCTGAAAGTCAAGAAGGCCAAGTGCAAAATCCTGCTCCTCAGTTGGGGCAATTTTCAATAACAATACAGGCTGGAGGATGAATGGATTGAAAGCAGCTCCGCAAGGAGGGACTTGAGGATAGAGGCGGTTGAGAAGTTGGATATGAGCTGACAATGTCCTCCTGAAGCACAAGAAAACCAACTGTATCCTGGGCTGCAAAAAAAGAAGTGTGGCCAGCAGGCTGGAGGAAGCGATTCTCCACACTTGTGAGACACCATGTGAAGTACTGCATCCAGTTCTGGGGTCCCCAGTACAAGAAAGACATGGGCCTGCTAGAGTGGTCCGGAGGAGGGCCATGAGAATGGTCAAAGGGGTGGAAAACCTCTCCTGTGGAGAAAGGCTGAGAGAATTGGGGTTGTTAAGCCTGGAGAAGAGAAGGCTCCAGGAAGACCTTATTGCTGCTTTTCAGTACATAAGCAGACTTATGTGAAAGGTGGGGAAAGACTTTTTATACCAGGACCTGGAGTGACAGGACAAGGGACAATGGTTTTAAACTGAGATAAGGTAGACTTAGATTGGACTAGAGGAAGAAATGTTTTACGATGAGAGTGGTGAGGTTTCCCAAGGAAGTTGTGGATGCCTCATCACGGGAAGTGTTCAGTCAGGTTGCACATTAGGTGATCTTTTGAAAGTCCCTTCCCACTAAGACCTTTTTGTGAGTATGTGATTCTATGATCACCCATGGAATACAACAACAGAACTGTCCATAAAATGTAGAATGTTCTCATTTTGTTATGTATGTATTTAAGGATCCCTTTGCTAACATATCATCTATCTGATATATTCAAATTCCTTACTTTCTTCCTCTTTGACTATGCCACAGTATAATGTGCACTTTTTCAGTATAATACATTTTGAATTTTAATGATGTTTCTAAAGTTGTTTTTGTCATGCTATAAATCTAAGAAACAGAATGTACAATGTGACTAAATGTAACCTAGAATATTATAAGGGCCTTAAGATTAATCCAACAAGAACGATAACTTGCAATGAAGAATATAATGAAACAAATGCACATATCCATTATTTTTTTATAATCAAAAGTATGCAGTGCTTCATAAGAGAGAGAATGCTTTATATGGTAAGTTTAGTATGAGAAATTGTTCAAAATTAAGAGGTTCTATGAAAAATACTAAGATACTTTCAGTTAGCTGGTTTTCTAAAGTAACCAAACCAAAAGCCAACTTCTCTAGCTTCAACTGTGGTCAATAGGTATCTTATCCCTGGTAGAATCAAGATCTTTGCAAGTTTTTGCTGCCTTCTTTTAAAAGCTTGCCAAAACCATTTCAGATTAAGGGAAGTGCATGTGAGTGTAACACAGCAGTATTGCTGCTTTTAGTATTGGTAACCATGGCAGAAAATATTTATTCATCTCTTACTCATCACCAAAATAGGGAAGTTTGGTTTTTGGTTTTTTTTTTTTTTTTTTTTCCTTTACTAGACTGAGTATGCCTTTTAGTTTTAATTTTCCCTTATTCTCTTTATTTTTACTTATTATTTATTTAAATATCCTGATTTTATTATTTTTCCCTCACAGGCTATTTAAAAAATCTCAGAGTGCTCAATGTGAGTTTCAATAATTTGAAGTCAGTTCCTCCAGAACTGGGTGACTGTGAGAATCTAGAAAAACTGGATTTGTCTGGAAATATGGAAATAACAGAGCTCCCATTTGAAGTAAGACAATAAACTATGCTTCTTCAATTTTTTATTTGGCTTATAAGGTATTTTACCACAGCCTTAAAATCTTTTCTTACCAGATTAAATCACATTCCTTGAAGTTTTTAGCAATAATATTTTAGCTGTAGTATCACCGAAAATGTCTTAGCAGCAGTTAAATAGGACCAAGCTTTTTTATATTCGTTTTCAAAGGCTAAATTTTGCTTGTATTTATTCTGATATATGAAGGAGGACATGATCCCAAAGGGGATTTGGTCAATGGCGATAAGAATAAGGCTGCAAATAACTATCTTCTGTGAAAATGCAGTGCATCTTGACAGTCAAATTCAAGTACTAACCTTCATTTGTTCCCACTGTCTGTTTTCCTTTAAAAAAAGTATGGAGAGTTCTATAAACAACACTGTATGTTACGATCAGCATAACTATCTGTCTGAAAAGGATACTACATGTGAGACATGATATGAATATATAATAAAGACTGAGAAAAAGACTCCCAGGCATGCACCAACATTGTTTTTTGTCTTGGATGCATAACTGCTCCTTGCCATAGCAGCTCTGAGAGTTATTGTTCATAGAGAAATGAAACCATTGGCTGGTACATAACTACAGTTTCAGATGTCATCCATATTTCTCAGGGTCTTAATATCATGATTCTTGGAGGATGAGTGGGGGGAACTTTTTAGGAAAAAGTGTCAGGTTTTTCTTTACCAATTCCTACTTTTTCTCTAACCATCTGTTGCTGGTGATTACAGGCAATGTTGAAGTAGATTAAACTTACGTGAGATCCAGTTTGGCTATATTTATGTTCTGTTCTAGGGACATGCAAAGAGTAATTAACTTTCCCTTCTGACTTTTCACTGTAAGGTAGTTTATGTGAAAATTATTGCTAGAAATGATGTGAGGGAAATAGAAACAAAGGGTGAACATTAACTTCACCTCATAAGCGGACACTGCACAGAAATGCTAGCAACAGCACTAATAGTGCCAGTCTTCTTTCTCCTTTCTCTCCTCTTACTTCAGACAACAAAGGTAGGGAACAAGCCAGGTGAAACTTAACTGGTGAAAGGAACTGTAATAGAATCAGAAAAACATCTATCCTGAACAGGCAAAGGAATTAAATATAAGCATCTAGGAAAAGTGAATATATTCAATCCTGTGGACTAGAATGGTGAATTTAACCCCAGTCATTGGAATGTTAAGATCAATGAGTATTTTCATAGTTGCTTCTAAATGCCTTGTAATGCACAAGCTTAGCCATGTCTATGCATGTCGTGGTTTAAGCCCAGCTGGTAACTCAGAACCATGCAGCCGCTCGCTCACCCCCTGCCTTCCCCAGGTGGGATGGGGAGGAGAATAGAAAGAATGTAAAACTTGTAGGTTGAGATAAGAACAGTTTAATAACTAAAGTACAATATACTACTACTACTACTCCTCCTATTACTAATGATAAGGGAAATAACAAGGAGAGAGAATATAAAACTAAACGAGGAAAGGAAAAAAACCAAACTAGCAGTGATGCACGATACAATTGTTCACCACCTGCTGACTGATACCCAGCCCAACCCGAGCAGCGATCTGGGCCTTCTAGGTGACTCTCCCTAGTTTATATACTGTCCATAATGTGCTGTGGTATGGAATACCTCTTTGGCTAGTTTGGGTCAGGTGTGCTGTCTCTGCTTCCTCCCAGCTTCTTGTGCTCCTCCTCACTGGCAGAGCATGAGACTGAAAAATCCTTGATCAGGGTAGCAGCTAGTGATCAACAACTAAAACATCAGTGTGTTATCAGCACTGTTCTCAGACTAAAGCCAAAACACAGCACTGTACCAGCTACTAGGAAGAAAATTAACTCTATCCCAGCTGAAACCAGGACAATGCATTATGGGCAGCCTTTGCATGTAAACCTGTCTGTGCATGGAAATCTCTCCAGGGCTGAGTCCTAAGGGACCAGTCTTTTCCATGGAAAGCTCAAAAACATTGTTCCTTTCTGATGGTCTCTTCTTCAACGGGATTGAAATCCACTAGAACTGAGAGTAGACTCCTGGATCATGGCTCCTTTACAAGCTATGGAAAAAAATTAAGAGCTGCACGAATGTTATATAACAGCAAAAACTGGAAGCCACGTCATGTCATCATGGTCTGAAAGGTCAAGAAGAAAAATATTGGCATTTTCTATTGTGTTTCCTTGTTTCTCTGGAGTCTGGCGCTTAATTTATACTTGAAGTGACCTGGAGGATGGGCTACACAAACTCTTCTGATTTAGTTCATAAAATTAGTTAACCAGAATCAATATTTCAAGGCAGCTTTGGAAGCTGAACATACAATTAAGAGAACACTTTTGCCAAATGATTAAAATGCTGCAAAGTGTTTGGCCTTTGGTGTACTCAATATGGTTGATGTTATTCAGACCAATCGGATCATTAACGTTACTGAAGTAATAGGTGTCTGATGTTTGAATCTCGGATGGGCAAAGGTGGTAGTCACTGACAGGTAACTAATGAATTAAAATATTGAATTAGTCTGGAAAATCTAAAAAAGGAAACCAAAAAGACACTGTGAAGTGTTGTGATTGACTAGCCTTGGCTAATAGACAAAATGCCCACCCAGCTGCTCACTTCTTCCCCCTCTTCAGCATGACATCAGGAGAAAATAGGATAAAAAGCTCACAGGTCAAGTTTATTTACCATTTACTGTGGTGGGCAAGACAGATTGTTCTTGGTGAAGATTAATTTAATATTTGCCAATATGTATATAGGTAGTGAGAAACAAAGACATTAAAACATCTTTTTCTTTCAGTGTTACTCCTTCAGATTCCCCTCCCAGACCTGAACAGTGCAGAGAGGTGGGGGGAGTTATAGTTAGTGCACAGTGGTTTCCTTCCTCCTCACACTTTTTGTCTTCTTCAGTGTGGGGTCTCCATGGGCTGCACTTTCTTCAGGAATATCCATCTGCAGCAGCTGTGGGTCTTCCATGAGCTCTCATCTGGACGTCTTTACCATGGACCACCTCCTCTGGCTCTGACTTTAGTATTCCCTCTGCGCTTTCTCATTTTTATTCTCTCTCCCTTTCGTTGCCTTTTTTTCCCTTTCTATAAATATGTTTTTAGAGTGACATTACACGCTTAGCTGAGGAGCTCAGCTTTGTCCTGTGGTGGGTCCATTGAAGCCAGCTTGAACTGTCTCTGTTCAGCTTGGGGCAGCCCCTGGTATCTTCCACAGAGACTGCCCTGCAGCCTCTATTCTGCCAACACCTTGCTATGGGCATCCAATACAGGTATTTATGATCCCAAATTAGAATGTTTAGGTCAAATGTTACCTCATACAACTGTGGCTAACTGCTGTTAATCCCGTGGAATGTTCATATGGGTTGGTCATCATTGTCTTCTGTGGTGTGAGTACTGAGAACTGGAGACTGTAAGAGAGCAAGGATGTGCAAGCTCTGACCTGGTATGTGAGTGAGTTCCCTCTACAACATTAGGAAGAGTTGGCAACCTACACACAAAATAAGATAGAGGTTCCTGTTTATCATCTTTTAGGAAGTTCAATATTTATTTGACGTTCAAGTCCCTAAAAGTTTCTTCTGGGAAGGCTACAGATATACATAAGAATAGCAACAGTATTCTCCAATGTAAAACTTACCTGAAAGACATAAAGGCAAACTTCAGCCCAGATGGTGTGATCAAAGTCTAATTTTACCTTGGTTTTGTACATAGAATAATGGCCAAAGATATACTGATAGCATATACGAAAATGGATTCAAAGAGGTTGATGACATGCCTGTAATTCAGTCAAGAATTTTTGTCAGACCCATAAAAGTTTATGAGATCATCAGAACTCAGAGACTGAATTACATCGTTAGTAATCAGCCTCCTTGTTCCCTTTCTTTCCATTTTCTTTATGACAAGGGCAAAAAAAAAAAAAAAAGAGCAGTCTTGAAGCTTTTAGTTCATGTGATTATTTAGTTGTTTGCTTTCCTAGGAAAAGAGTTCAGTTTTGGGTTTTATTTGTTGTTGGGTTTTTTTGTTGTTGTTGTTGTAGGTTTTTTTTTTTTTAAATAGATAGATACAAAATATTACAAGATGAGCAATTTTAGGGGGAGAAATCTCAACAAGATTGATCATATAACACATGACTGTAGCTGCTACCCAGAAGTGGTAGTGGTTGAATATGTTATTAAACAAACCCATACAGTGTCACCAAATACCCATTTTGAATTGAAGTCCCTAATTTGTGAAGTCAGCTACTATATATGTGTATAAATTTTTTATGGCATATCAGTTGTTTCTGTGCCTGAATTTGTCAGTCAGACACATAAGAAATTCACAGACTGTTGTGATGTCTGTTAAGTCTGTTAATTTGTTTTGTAAACAGGGAAACTTCAGGAGACAAGATATTAAGCTTGCCTCGTACTGCTTTTCAGGTAAACTACAGTTGTTAAGGAAGTTTCCAGTATGTATACTGACTATGCTTCTTACCTTTTTAATCTACCAATTTAATTCTTCAGTGCAACTTTTTTAAGCTGAGATATGCTATGTTTGAGATGCTCTAGCACAATTAAAATCTTATGGATCTTCACTCTCAGTATCTGGTCCTGATACATCCACCTTTTTCAGTGTCTGGAACAAAAAACCCCACCCCAAACCATAGCATTCTGCATAGCCTAATGCAACCTGTGAATTTGCTGTATCAGCCTACTAGGAAACTGTATGTCCAGTACCCAGACTTTTGTAGTATTTCTATTTGGGTGTGCTTTGAAGCCATACCTCAAGTAACGTGCCTCATGCAATAATCTCAGGAGCCAAACACACTGCTCACTTGTCTGTTTCTTGTAGAAAGCTCTTTCCCTGTTTTCAGAGGCCACTTCTAACACTCTGTAAGTTATCTCACTGAATATTAAAATGAGATAATCTGATGCTCCTTTAAAAAAATTGAGGGTGCGTGCTATCATCTTTTACTTGCACAAGGCTTAGGATTTCATACCATTCCATATTATGCCTAAGGAAGAGCAAGCTGGTTCACCGTCTACTTCCCAATTTATAAATTAGGAATGACTTTGGACAGGAGTGGAAATATAAACTGAAGTCAAATGTAAATGTTAGAAAAGGCAACCTTGAATGTTTCCAGGGCTGGGGTATCTACCACCTCTCTGGGAAACCTGTTTCAGTGTTTCACCACCCTCATCGTGAAAATTTTCTTCCTTATACCTAGTTTGAATCCATGCTCTTTTAGTTTAGAACCATCACCCCTTGTCCTACTGGACTACTGGACCTACTGTTGCTACTGGACCTACTGAAAACTCTGTCCCCATTTTTCTATAAGCTCCCTTTAAATACTGAAAGGTCACAATAAGGTATCTCTGGAGCCTTCTCTTCTCCAAGTTAAACAACCCCAACTCTCTCAGCCTGTGTTCATAGGTGAGGTTTTCCATCCTTCTGGTCATTTTTAGTGGCCCACTTCCGGACCTGCTGCAACAGGTCCATTTGTTTCCTGAGCTGAATGCAGTACTGCAGGCAGGGTCTCACCAGAGCAGAGCAGAGGGGCAGAATCACCTCCCTTGACCTGCTGGTCACAATTCTTTTGATGCAGCCCAGGATACAGTTGACTTTCTGGGCTGCAAGTGCACGCTGGTGGCTCATGTTCAGTAATCCCAAATCCTTCTCCTCAGGACTCCTCTCAATCCTTCATCCCCCAGTCTGCATTGTTCTCAGGCTAAAGCCAAAACGCAGCACTGCACCAGCTACTAGGAAGAAAATTATCTATCCCAGCTGAAACTAGGATGATGCATTCTGGGCAGCCTTTGCATGTAAACCTGACTATGCCTGAGTCATATCCTTCAGTACTGTGAACTCCACTAGTGCACGATCAATGCAGCCTAGACTGCCTCCAATTAGCTCATTTGTGTGACCAACAGGTCCAGTAATGCACCCTCTCTGGTAAGGCTGTCTAGAGTTACAGGAGTTATAGCTGCTGCTGGTTTTATGTTTTGTTTACCTGAAAAATACAGTTATAATTAGCTGTCTCTTTCATCTTTCAACAATGCTAACATGTGAGACCCTAAAAAAAAAAGCTGACGTGATTAGAGATTCATTAAACACTCACGTTAGTCACCTAAGGTTTTCAAATACAGCAGTATCCAGAACAGACAGAAATAACTTTTTATACATTAATAGAATTTCAAAAGATATTTTAAACTTGAGGTTAAACAGCTGGAAAGCTTTCGCTCTCTTTTGATCTGGTTCTGTTTCTCTGAGTAGTCCTATTCAGCAAAGCAATACATTTAGCAGGAAGAGCAGAGGTACAAGCTCTATGTAAGTGTGGGGAGACTTCAGATAAGTTCCCACTGGGCAGGGAGGAGAATAAATACATAGCACTATCACGTTTGCATATTTTAATATAAAGAAAAATGTCTCTGATACCCACATACAATGGATTGATGATAGTCAAAAGGGAGTTGAAGGTAGAGAAAAGCGCGTTATTTGTTATTCCATAAAGTGCAGCTAATGAGAGGTATTATTTATGCTGTAAGAATAAAGTTGGAAAGTCTAACTGAAGTTAATACATTTGATTTATTACTGAATACATTCCTATCAGTTGTTAACTAGTTATATGTAGTTAAATGATTTATCAACTCTTCACAGCTGTAAATAACGCTTGGTGAATCTGACTTTTATTTTCATTCATCATCATTGATCAGTGGGAAAGGCATAAAGACAAGAGCCAGCCCTAACAGTTGAAAGCAGATATCTTCCTATTTTTTGTCTCATATAAGACTCAGTCAGGTAAGATCTCTGCCCTACTAGTTCTGGGCAAAAAAATTATACCAAACATGAAGTGGAAGTGATGCTGAGGAAGCAAGGGAAATCAACGGAGGATATGGCCCAGCCATTCTTGCTTTTTTTATTGAAGAGATGCCAGCTCACAGGCCTTGGCCTCTGTCATACTTCTGAGCTGCAGGGCAAAGCACGATGAGTTTCAAGTAAAGAAATTAATGGCTGGATAAGTCAGAACAAATATAAAAACAACCCAATTGTCTCTTCACCTGCTGTTTAGACTATCCATCTAATTCACTATTGTAGCTTGTTGTAGAGCTGGTTGTTGCTGGTGGAGTTTAGAAGAATTAATAATTTTACAAACAATAAAAACACAAGTTACAAATGTTATGGTAAGGTTAAAATAACTATGCTTTATGGTGTAAATGCAGCTTTGCAAAATTAAGATTTCCCAGATCTCTCTTCTACTTTGCAAAATTCATGCTGGCATTAGTTTTTCTACCCATCTGTTTTTAATTGACGTATGTTTTGTTTGCTTTGCCATCACCTGTGTTACCCTGGCAACATGAGCCAGCTACTTTCTGGTCTAATCTGAAGCGATACAGTTAATCCTCATCCGCTAAATTCCTTGACCCAAAACTTGGGACTCCATGCATCAGTTTACATGGCCAGTGTTGATGCTGGATATGTGTGGCCAATGCTTGCCTGTATCTACAGTCTGTGTGAAGAATGTGTGTGACTATGTGACAGAACTTCCTACGACTGTGTCTGGTCATCTGATACATGATTATATGGCTATATGCCTGGAGAGAGTATGCACCACCAGGCTGCTGCTGAGGGCTATGACTTCTAGCTTCAATCCTGTCTGGCAGTGTACGCTGCCTGCCAAGCTGTCTTGAGGCTCCTACTTTGTCTCCTCTTGAAATACAGAGCTGGTCAGTTAAAAGTCATCTGACCTGTGTGATAGTGGTATCAGAGGGGTTGTAATGAATTAGAAAATACATGTGTCAGGATCACTTGTAGGCATTGCCATTTCATGATTTGCTGTTCTTTTCTGCATTTGTTGTTGGTGTTTGGTTTGTTTTCTCTTTGAATGTGCTCCTGTCAGGGCAGGGAGATAGTTAACAAGAGCCCAGGCTACCCAAAACTGCTTTTAATATAGTTGAAATACCTTTCATTATCAGAAGCTGGCTCCAAGTCTTCAAGTTACAAATACAGAATGCTCTTTGAAATGCTGGTTAGAGGCAATAAAAAGGTTGACTAGACTCAAGGACCTAATGTGGTTTTTCAGAATCGTAGGATGCTGGAGTACATATTTTTAGAAAAATGAAGAAATGAGTAAAAAATATAGAGCATCTTAAATCCCCATTAATTTCATTACCATAATCAAAGAAAGTCCTGATAGGTGCCTGAGACTTTTCATAATATGTATCTGGAGTGGTCCTTAATATCTTAAGATCGGGAAACCTGTGTTATACTTTCCCTGAAATATTTTTTTACCTCATTAAGTGACTTGTAACTGTGGTTTTGTTCCTTTTTCGCATTTGTTTGATGTGGGTATTAATGATACCAAAATTGCTCAACAGAGAACTCTCAACGTGTTTTTACAACATAGCATCTCAGAACTTTATTTGCAGTTCTACGTGCTGTGGTAATAGTGATGTTAGTATTGCAATACACTGCTAAGTTGCAAATCTGCTTTCCAAAGAATTCAACTTTTAGCAGTTTTCACCTTTGAAATCTCAATAAGTAAGCTGAATATAGTATTCAGTATTAGTCTGTAGAATATCAGTGAGGTGTTTATATCATATTCTGAGGTTGAAAAAATCTGTACTGTGCTTGTTTGGACTGTGACACCATAGGTAGAAGTTTTCACTATTTGTGTAAATGTCAGCTTCCTTTGAATTCTGCAAAGTTCTTACACTGAAAACCATGTTGCTGTTGCAAACCTTATAGATTAATTGTATAGAAGATTCATTTTATCGGGAAGTGCAATACTTTTTGGTTGTGTTGCTCTTGTATTGCGAAGGAAGAATGCACCATAAATGTGTCATTTCTTGCTCAACTGTCTGAATCTTTGCAGTCTTTCCTTTCTTTGATTTAGGTCTTTCAGAACTGCTGTGAAACAAAAAAGTAACAAAAATAGTAAAGTCTTTCCATTATTTAATGACTGTCACTCACTTCTGCATCTCATCTACAGTTGTATTCTTCCTTGAGAAAGGAAGAAAAGTGAAGTATGGTGCTTCTTATGTAGAAGTATGGTGCTTCTTATGTAGATGTGCAATCGCTTTATTTAGTGGCAAGTAATTTGGGGGTTAATTATTGTATATCACATCACATATCCAGCTATTTATTTGCGTTTTTGACCAGTATTGCATGTTGAACACAGGAGTTTCACTGAGTTATATGTTGTTATTTTTTTCATCTTTCCATCTTTCCCAGGTTTCAGTTAGTTTAAGAAATATGTGTAGTCCACTCTTCTTGTATTAGTTTGTACTTCTCCATATTAGATTTTATTTGCAACTGTGAAAATCTCAATACTTTTAGATGCATGCTGTCAATAACAAATGTTATTCCTTCTAAGTATTTTTTCTGTAGGCATAGTTTCCTTTGTTATTTTCATGTTTTTATGTGCTCAAAACATTACATAGGTACTTGTAAATTGCCATGTTCACAGAAAATATTATCTGGCATTGCACGATATACACAAGTATGCATGTTTTTTGTTGTTTACTATTAAAAAATTACTAAGGGGAATATATATCTCCAGCAGCAATGTGTAGCTAAGCAAAGCTAAGTTGCTTGGACACAATCTGAATGGGACAGGGCAGTAAAACACTTATTCGGAAGTTGCTCTTTTTGATGTAGGACTTGGAGGATAACCTGTAAAATGTATTTGAGGTTATACTGCTTCAGTACTGTGCAGTACTTGATTTTAAACAATTTACTTCTGAGTAACTATGCTAGGACAGGCCAAATGACTGATTTTGTTAGACAACTTTTCCTTGTTAAGAGGCACAGAATAGAATTTAGCAATCCAAGAAGCATTATGGACTGAGCCTTCAGCTATATTTGTGCCTACCTCTTGCTGAGGTACTCTGAGTTGATGGAAGAGTTCCTGGCATAATTTAGAACAATTTCAGGCAAGAAGCTTGCCTGAAATACAGGAGCCTCTTGGCTACACTGGGGACCTAGCCAGATATTTTCTATGCTGACAATTTTTTTTCTTTTTTAAGACCATTTCAACAGTGATTCATTAGTGTATAACCTGAAGGAAAAAAGAAAGAAGTGAGACTTTAGAGAATTCCCATAAAAAGCAGATGTTCTCATCCATGGGGCAGTACTAAATATCGTGTGGCTGGGTGGTATTACTGAAGGGCTGCAACACCCCTAGTGCCTGTGTCAGATCCGTATGAAGGAAATTCTTCCTGTCTTGAAAGCCCAGCTTCACTACAAGCTTTCATAAGTAAGTATATGAATAAGTATTCAGTTATATTTTTATTAGCAAACACTTAATAGCAATAAGAACAACAGCAATAACAGCAATAATAATAATAATATTAGTAATTTAATACCTTAAATTACTTGGACACACCCAGGTTATTTGGACTCAGCCTGGATGGAGTAGTGCAGCATAGCAATGAAACACTAAAAACTACAAGAAGTCATAGCATCATGCTTTCAATTGCATAGAAAAGTTCTTAGAAAGTAACCAAAGGTATATTGTGGAAATACCTGTCCACTGTAAATAAAACATATGTGCTATTCCTCAGCTTTCTTGTCCAGGTCAGGAAAAAATCTCTCCCATATCTGAGTCTTTTACTAATATTAGCTATACCCCCAATTTTTTCATGTTTCTTTCAAACTAAGACAGAAAGCCTCCCAGAAACATTCATATAATATAGAAAGAAAAAATCATTTGGGAAGGGATGAACTCAAAATTTTACTTTTTAGGTTTGTCATCACCTGAAAGAAAGTATATAAATCCCACCTTCTACCTCCCTTGCATGTATCAAACAACACTATGAGAAAGGAAATAGAGGATGGAGACAAAATTTGCCATAATCCTGACAAGCCACAAAGCTGTGAACTGTCGCGTTCAGTTGTTGACAGTGTTCTCAGTTGTAGCCACAGACTACATGTGTCATGCATGTGTAGTCTGCGGCATTAAAAGAAAAGTAATTTTGATGATAGACATTTTGCAACAGTTTGCTCAAGTAGATAAGGTCTAATTCCAGACCAGATATGTCACCGGGTGCAAACCAGAATAATCTCCATAGTCACTTTCCTTATTTGGTTATTTTCTTCATGAGACTCCTGTTTCAATAATAGATAAATCCAGTTCTAAGTTGCAGGGTTCTACTGGTTGGTAGCCAATAAGTGGCATTTGTCAAACTGCTCTGGTGCCCAGCACCACAGCAGGCAAGAATCTTGTGTTCTTTAGAGAAGTTACTCTGTGTCAAGACAAAAAGAATTTCTACCATTTCTGTTGTAAAGTAAAAAAAAAGGGAGATGTTTATTCCTGGTATTATAAGATCGCAAATCAGTGACCTTCTGACCTCCACTGCTGAAGTCAGAATTTCTTTTTCTCCTCATATTCTGTCTTCCATTTACATTTATAAGCAAGCTGATTACTGACTGACATTGTATGAGTCTTGTTTCCAAGTTTATCAGGCTGTACCTGTTCAACCTGGTGTAGAAAGCTGTTGTCATTGCCCAGCACCAATATACGTAAGGTGAAATGATTTAATTATCAGTCATCAAAATAGTGCTACTGTTTAGATTAGAGCTGTAGGACCACATTTTTTGTTTCATTTGAATGTTTTTCTCATGTCATTTGTCTAATATATTTTGCTTCTGTCAGCATTGTGCCATTACCTGGTTCTCTTCTACTGATATTACCCCTTCAAATATCCGTGATATTTTTTCCCTTTCAAGTGAACGGTTACTATTTTATCGATGTAACCCAAAACCATTAAGCGGTGTGTTACAGTTCTTTACTTTCACTGTCATATCTTTTTATAATACCTTTCGTGACTTGCTAGAGAATAAAATTTCCTTCTCTTTTGGGTGTTTTCCCCTTGCCTCACTTTGGCAAATAATGATTTATTCTGGGTTTCAGAATGAGCTCAAATGAAAATACTCAGTTTTTAAAGTCAGGAGAGTAACTTCACAGGCTACAGTCAGTGTATTGTCATGGCAAAATGTAGCTGTTGTGTATGTTCAAATCACACTAAAAATGGCATCATTTGAATAGTACTGCTTAAATTGCTGTTGCATCTCAGAGCAGAAGTGAAAAAAAGATTTTGGCTTTGTCTCTGTTCTGTTGTGAAAGTGAGCAGTTTTGGTCATCTTGTGCTGAAGGAACAAAATAGATGTTAAAAAGGTCCTTTGACATACTTAAAGGAAATTTCCTATCCAAACACTCTGTAGAGGTCAGTTAATGCCTTTATGCTACTGACATTGCTGCTGTTTCTTTTCTAATGATTTTAATTAAAACATATGGAGAGTATGCATGCCAAGTGAGCTACTGAATCCATTTAAGTTGATGAGAAACCTCTAATTGACTTCTGGTAGAGACTAGTTTTCCCTTCTAATGTGTGTCCTTAGTTTAGAAGTTTTGGAGATTTGAAGATGAGATGACTTTATCATGGCAAAGTGCAGTAATGTAAGCAAACTGAGTGTAGCTGCAGCAGTAATACTATGAAAATTTAATGTTACTAATCAACACAAACTTATTTTTTTTGAGACAGCAGACTTGTTTTGGCCTCAGCCCAGCAAATCATTAATTTGGTATTTAATTTCATGCATACGACTCATCTCTTGGCTTAGAACAACTCCTATACTTAAATTAAAACACACAATCCACGTTCTTAAGGATTTTAACTGTAAGAAAATAGTCCTGCTCTTACTGCTATCTGGTTTTTCAATGACCTATGAATAAAGAACCCTTGATATTTTTGTGAATACTGCATATGCAGCCAGCATTCTCGTTCTTTGCAGACATGATGAAAGATTGGTGTATCAAAAAAACCTGCTTTCAAAGTCTCTTTGTTAAATTTTTATTCTTAGATCATCATAGCTATAATTACTCTATTAGACTTTAAACAGTAGGCATTTAAAAGATGGTAATGCTACAGTGATGAAGGGGATAATGTTAAACTTCCAACAAAACACTTTGGAATCAGAAAAACAGCGTATATTTGTGGATTAACTCTGCAAAAGATTTCAGATTTTAGCATTGCAAAATCAGAATAATGACATTTGGGTGAATGCTGGCTTCCACATACATATCTTGGATTTAGCTTATCAAGTTACTACCAAAAGAAGTGCTGTTTGAAGTTATGCTTTTTTACTCTTTAGAGGGTTTTGTCACAAAATATGTGAATAAGTACCCTGTTACTAAGGGTTGGAGTTGACCATTAAATACCTTGGTGTCCTCAGGTTTAAAAGTCTGGGGGACTGGGCTACAAATATACACGTATATCTTCAAGAAAGACATCTTCTGCCCGTAAAGATGCTCTTATACTATTTCTTTAATTGGTGCTTTACTCCTGGAAAGTCAATGAGATTATAAAATAGGTTATACTTACAACTTGGTGAGACAAAAGCTGGGGATTTGGTTTGAATGCATCAAGTCTAAGTGGGCAACTGTGTAGTTTGCTTTTAGGGTGCTCCTTTGTCATATATACTATAATGCTTTCAGCAAGCTCATGACATGCTGAGTGTCACTCTATTTGTTTTGGAAGGCAACATATGTGATAACCTGATCCTACTGAAGTGGTACAAATTTTCTTTGAATTCATTGAGTCTGGAATTTATGGGCACAAGCACGTTTGTAATGCATGGGTAGATATTTCCGGGTTAAGCCTTTGTATGACTTGTCATACATTGACTTTGATGGGATGCTGTTTCTGTCACAGAATGTAACTGAAAAATACAGTATTTTTGTTGTAAAGCTTAATGTGACTTTACACCTTTTCATTTGTTGGTGTTAAGTAGTAGGAACACATGATAAACTTGCATGCAATCTTATCAGTAAATCCCTTTCATGGCAAAAAGCAGAACAGAAATAAAAACACACCCATAAAACAAAAAATTTGTTTTGCCCAGGACATGGTGTCCTTTTCTTTCTGAAGTTTTAGCTGTCAGAGGGAAAGTGAAGCAGTGGAATTCTACAATGTTATCTGGATTATTTCTATGAACAAAATTATTAAGATAAGCAAAATGGGTCAATTTGTCAAATAAAAATGACAACAGTGATTAAACATAAGAACCACAATAACTGGGTCCAGGTAGCTATACTACTAAATATAGCTTTTTTTCAAAATGTCACTTCCATAAAGCCTATATACTGATTGATTCAAAGTCACATAATAGAAAAAAACAACAAAAATCAACATAAAACAAAAAAAAAAAAAAAAAAAAATTATAATGTAAAAATGATAAGGCAGCCATGTTTGTTTGAAACCCAAATGTTACAGAAGGTGCAAAAATACATCAGTCCTTCAAGAAGAAATAAAATACACAGTATTTTCTTTAGAAAATATAGCACATAGCTGCCATATTTTCCAATGCATTGTATATCATAGGTGTTTGTTGTTGGCAAATCAGAGGCAGATTAAATAAAAACTCCATTAGGTTTCAACATACTATAGAAAATAGACAGGTTTTATTAAATATTACTCTAAAAGAAAAAATACTAAGAGCTTGCAGCTTATGCAATATAATCATGGCTCCATATATTCAGCAGCATGTTGAACCAAACTTTATAACAAAGGAGTCCATGGCTTTATATTTTGTTGTTACAAAATATATATATAAATAACATTATATAAAAATGTTATTTTTAGAGGAGTGTAAACTCCTGGAAAATTTAGGTTTCTATCTAATCAAGTATTAAACCTATCTGTTTTTAATACTAGATGAAAAAGGTCAGAAAAATCTCTGTTTACTAAAATAATACTTCTATATCAATGTTATTTTTAATTTTTAATGCAATAAAACACTTTCAGGAAAACATATAAAACTAGCTTCTGCTGTTGAAGAAATATCATTTTACCACCTCATGTTAATGTTACCACATTGTTTGAGCATGACAGGAACAGCATGTGAAAGCAATGTGTTTAGGAATCTGTGTGAACAGTGATGTGAGTTGATTTTAAAGTAATCTGCCACTTTGTGTTTAGAGACCGTGGCTTTCCTTCTCTGGGAATGGTTTGAGAACACTTTGGGTGGAATTTAAGTCCGTGGGACATTGTTTTAATTCTATGCCTTCTAAATTTCTTCTGCGGAGAGAAAATTGTTCTGAATGCAGAGAAATCTGAAATATCTGCTTGGGATTTAGAATTGTGACAAAATTTGAAACCATGAAGCAAATGCAGTGTAAAGATAGTGCCAATTATTTTCTCTATTCTCTCATTGCTACAATCTGGAAGAGTCACTCTGTTTTCTTGTTTAAATGGAGGTTCTGTTTTTGTTGGAAAAAAGATTCAGTCTCTGGAAAATTTACAGTATGAGTGAGTGCTCATTGCTAGTAGTCAGTCCTCAAAATAACAGAATAGTTTTGAAGTGAGAAATGCCAGGATAAAATGTGTGCTTGCCTGCTCTGAATCAGGAGGAAAGCATTTCCATGGTAATGCCTCACCAAGGCTGTTCTAATGCAGTGGTGGGCAGATTTTGAAATTATATCTTTGACTTGAGAAACTCTGAACCTTTACTATATTTTTGAAAGGTAAACTTGATTGCGTAGTCATTTGTGACATGATAACTTCAGTACATCTCCCTGAAAAGATTTCCCTAAATTTTAAGGTTGCGCAGCAATATGAGGTTGTATCTAGAAAAAACAAAATAAAAAACAAAACAAAAAAAACTCAACCAAACAAAAAACGTCACACTCCACAAACAAATACACAAAAAAACCAAAAACCCACTGCCAAAAAATCCCAAACCAAACTGGCTCTGACACAGGACCAAGCTGTGAATACAAACATCTTAAATGGCAAAAGTAAAATTAAGATGAAAACCTGTCAGTACTGCGGTAAGTATTTTGGCCATAAAATAGAACAGAACATAGATTTTTATTAAATAATAATAAAAAAATCCCTCTCAAGGATTCAGAATGTATTTTATTACTTTCTACTTCTTTCATTCTTATGCTGTTGCTTGCATTTACTCACTTTGGAAGTGGAAAATATATTTGGTTTGGAGTATTTGGCTGCTAATTATTTTCTACACTCTAAGAAACCTTCAGGCAAAGACTAATGAAATTATTTTGCTACTTTCTCTTTTGTATCAGGATCTGTAGGACTAGATTGGGGTGGTGACATATGATTAGAAGCCCAGCAACACAATTTCCATTTTAAAGTACTTTTTTCATTAACATTTATACTCCTCTGAAGTTCACTTTAGCTAGATGAATGTTTTTATGAACACTGATAATGTGAATAATCGATTCACTACACAGAGAGGTTTATTTAACACATTTATTTCTTTAACAGGTATATTTTATATTTGTAATTAACCTTTATTGTGCTAAAGGTTTATTACTTAAAAATGTAATTCTTTTGAAAAGTATAAAATAAAAATAAACATAAAATAAATAAAAATAAAATAAAATAAAAAACTCTAGTGCACCTTATTTAGTTTGCAGTATGGAAGATGTATTTTTAAAGAAAGATCTTTGAAAAATATTTCACCAGATTTTCTGTTTGCTTAAATTGGCAGTTTCACTTTCTAAGGGTCTTCTAGCAATACACTCTCAATACACACAGAGTTATAGCAAAGGGAATTATGTGGGTTTGGTAAGAGTTATAAAATCTCTGATTTTGAGAATGGTAAACTTGCATCTAACAATAATCAAAACTGTATTTTGTCACTTCAGAGCTTATTTCATATGTAACCTAGGAAAGAACCAAGTCATTATTTAGATCCAGCCTTGGTGTCATCTGAAATTTCATTTGATATCACGACAGTGTTAGAAAGATGATGAACGTTTTGTGAGATAGTTATTTCTGAAATGGTTTTTTGTATAAAATGATCACTAAGAGATAAGACTGGCAAAAAGTTGAGAAAAAGAATCATGCAATTCTTCTTTTTCCAAGCGCTTTGAGAAAAACAGGAATGTTTAATGAATGAAATGTCTTCTTGTATTTTGTAAAATGTAACTAAAATAAAGTGCCACTTCTTTCTAGCTAAGTAACCTGAAACAAGTCACAGTTGTGGACGTGTCAGCGAACAAGTTCCATTCTATTCCAATTTGTGTACTTCGGATGTCTAATTTGCAGTGGTTGGATATTAGCAGCAACAACCTGAAAGACCTCCCAGAAGACATAGACAGGTAGTTTATGTTTTAATTTATTGGCAGGCTTGTGAACTATAAAGCAAATCTAGAATGTAACAAGCTTCTAAGGGACACCATTAATGAAAAATCACATGAGAAAGTCTCATTTGGAAATGCATCATATATTTTTGCATGTAAGCTTTACCATTGTTATTGATGGAATAGATCAGATAGACAACAGAAACTACATTTTCTAACTTATTGATGACAGATTGCACAGTCAGTGCCTCTACTTTTCAGTTAACTAATTAGATTTTTTGCTGCATTCATGACAATTTGTCATTATATCCAGGCATTGTTCTTTAGGAAGTTCATGGGGCATACTCTGTCTCAGTTCCAGCAAAGGGGACTCACCATATGGAGCTGGCAGCAGTATCACTCTGGAGGGTAGATGGGGTGGAGGGAAAGATGAGCTAAAGCGTATTTACTGAAAGAACCTGATAAACTTTGGCAGTAAAACAGAAAAATATTGGTAAGATTAAAAAACCCACTGACAATCTTTCCTTCCTACTCTGAGGTGTATATGCATGTGCACACATATACTTACGTTCTCAACTTAGAGATACACTAGAAATAGTTTTAAAAAACTCATGTCTATCCTTTTAATGGGAGTTACTAGTCCGAGAAAGCACTTATTCCTGAGGGTATTTATTCACTCTGGAGTCCTGTTGTAATTTGGTTTACAGAACTTTACATAAACATACGTAAAGAAACCACAAATTAACTAAAGTTTATATTTAAAAAAATATGGGTTATTTGTTGATCTGGGAATAGAGATCCTTGAGGCAGAAGAAATTTTACATAAAACTTATTCAACCTTAACTTTTGCAAACCCCTTGTTGCTGGTCAAAAAGACCTTTCTGGGACATTGTGTAGTCACAGATTTCTCTGACAGCAGGGGCTGAAATCTTCTTTGGTATTAGTAATTCAGATGCTTTAGCCACAACAGTATACACCTGCCATTTTTTTCCAGATCTGAACAGATATTTGATTAATTTCAAAGAGTTTCTAAGAAGATTTTTATTTTATGGAAGGATACCCACTAAACTAAAGGGTCATTTTCCCCCTGTAATCTATATATATTCCTCTGTCTCCAAAATGCTCCTTTTCTACATTTCATCTTCTCTGTTTTGTATGAAGTTGCCAGCCTCGGTGCTAAAGCATCATAATCAGACACCATGAAATAAGGTTTTCTTCATTTGACTTTGGGCTTTGAATTTTAAGTTCTCTTGTGCTCATGTGCATTCTGAAGACTGCAAAAAGCCAGGATATTCCCCTTCTCACCTCCTCAGTAAACTGATACTCTTATTCAGAATCAGGATTTCAATGCCTTCAGTGTCAAAGAGCCTTGATGAACTACAATGAAGTCTGTGATTAAAACAGAGGAGTTGGCAGTAAACCGAAACCTTACTTAATATCTTTCCTTGAATTCAAACAAACTGTATAGGCCTGCCAAACAACAGCCTGCAACAGTGTTTAAGGAACGGGCCCTTCCTGTCAAATCAGACAAACTTGTTTCATCAGTTTGCTATGCTTTTTGTCTTCTACCTACTCCAAGAAATAAATGCTCAGTCAGAAATTACTATTGCATTAGGAAAAGAACTAGGGTAAGTAAACGAAAAGAAGCCAAATGCCTTCCTTTACAAAACATTGTCATTAAATTGATTTCAGTGGGAAAACTTTCAAGAGCCATATGACCAGGAGCTGGTCTTTCTGTTGCTCGCCACAGTACTAATTACTAGTGAAAAACAATTGATGGGAATATACTGCCTAGCAGAGATGTATCTAGTTCATAGAATCCAGCATATGGGCAAAGGTGTGAGCTGATGACTCATATTTTTCATTAGTTCCAGGGTACACATAGTGAGCCTTTATATCATATTCTGTCAACATCTGTATGGAAGCACAGTAATTTTTGTAATATTTTATCTGCGGCATGCTTCTGGGTACTTGTGAGAGGTATGTTATTAATATCTATAGTGTTGAACCATGACTGGAAATTTCCATTAAAGTTAGTTGATGACAATTTGTGCAAGTGTGGTATAAGTAATTTTTGAGAAACCAAAGACAGTGCATGTTCTTTTTTTGCACACGATTAATTCTGTGTTACTATCTTGGATAGATATTCCTGTCTGAAAGAAATATTTTAAGTTATCTTCATCTTTCACATTTTTACAGGTTAGATCAACTTCAGACACTTCTCCTACAGAAAAACAAGTTGACTTATCTTCCACGAGCTCTCATCAATATGCCAAAGCTCAGTTTGCTAGTTGTCAGTGGTGATGACCTGGTTGAGATACCCACAGCTGTCTGCGAGTCAACCACAGGTTTAAAGTAAGTAGAAGAGAGAAAGTATGTTTTTAAGAACATAAGGTAGGTGCACCCAGCAGAAATACTTTCACAAGCATCAATGTCTACCATACTTAGTGGTCAAACTTGGACTCAAGTTGTATCAGAGCCATTAAGGAGACACTAGAAATCGTGGAAAATGCAGAGGAACAGCAGCATTCTGATTTTCATCTGCCACTTCCCCACACTGTGCATCTGTATGCCTAAACTGCTATTCCTATGTATACATGGTCATAGTAGCTCTAACTCTGGAGTCTCATATTCATACCCCAGAGCAGGACCAGGAGTCTGGCAGTTAGCTGTTGATAAGCTCAGTGCTATCAAAATTATGCTGCTGGGAGTGGAAGACACAACTAGTTAAAAGTCTAAATAGCATCATGTGAGTTTAGTAGTTTGTATATTCTTTGTTGTGAAGCAGCACCTTGTTGCTCCATGCAGGATAAGACTAAAAGGCCTTTTAGTCTGCAGTTACAATGACCTTGCATTTCTACAGGCGATGTTCAGGCCTTTGATTATGAAACTATTCGAGACTCCATTCTGGGTCTGACTGTGATGGTGTTAGCTTTCCCCATAGCAGTCCTCATAGTGTTGTATTTGTATTTGTAGCTAGAATGGTGGTGATAGCACACCAAGGTTTTTTGCTACTGTTGAGCAGTGCTCCCACATCAAGGCTGTTTCTCCAACCCCCCCTCACAAAGGCCGGTGGGCTGAGGATGAGCAAGAGGTTGGGAGGGGACACAGCTGGGACAGCTGACTCAAACTGACCAAAGGGATATTTCTTACTGTATGGTGTCATGCTCAGCAACAAAATCAAGAGAAAGCTTTGGAAGGCAAGCACCTTAATAAGGTTATTATATACTGCTACCCAAACTGAGTGACTGCTTCCCAAGTAGGGGCTGGACAGTGCCTGTTGACAAGTAGTGAATGTAGGGTATGATTTTCTTTTTTTTTTTTTTTTTTTTTTATTTTGGTTTGCTTTTCTTCTGTGCATGGCTTTTGTTTTTCTCCATTAAGCTGTCTTTATCTCTACCTATAACTTCTTCATCTTATATTCTCCCCCTGTCCTGCTGTGGAGATGGAATGAGAGGGCTGCTTGGTGGGAACCTGGCAGCCCAGATCAACAGACCACAGATTCACAATAATTAATGAGATTTTAAAAAGCTGTATGATTTGTTGGACCATTTGTTCTTTTGAGAGTAACATTTCTTGGATTTTTTTACTTCTTGAGTGAGAAAATCATCACAGATTTTCAGAATGTCACAGACTTAATTTGCACGTTATTTTAGATGTTTATGTTATCATCTAGTTTCTCACCTGCAATATGTGACTTTAGGAAATTTGCAAATATGACATAACGCATATCCAGTCATGCATTGTAGAAGGGAATTAACATAACAACTACCAAAAAATGGAGATACATATTGTCAGCTAAGTAATACTGGCAAAATTCCAGATTACTAGGCAGTTATTAGGAAGGAGTCCATACTGTTCATTAAAAGTTGTGAAATTACTGTCTAGTCTGTCATAAGTTTAATAATGAAAAAATATACATCTTAATGCAAAGAATGATTTATGTAGATAAGCAAAAAAAAATAAAAAAGAGAGAAAAATCTCATAATTTTTATATGGAAAGTGGAGTATAGAGAATGTGCTATTTGAAATTTTTACTTCTAAGCATAGATGAGTCTTAATAATACCACAATACAAAAACTGAGCAAATGTTCTTTACGTTTCCCTTTCTGGCTGTAGCAGCAACTTCTAAAATGTCATTCATGTAGACCAGTGGTGCTCAGAAGCATGTTGCATATATTATTTTGTTCATCTCTCTCTAGATTCATAAGTCTTAAGGACAGTCCAGTAGAAACTATTGTATGTGAAGACACAGAAGAAATTGTAGAAAGTGAACGTGAACGGGAGCAATTTGAAAAAGAATTTATGAAAGCATACGTTGAAGACCTAAAAGAAAGGGGTATGTGTTAACTTGCAGTGAACTTCCTGCTATCTTGGATATAAATGCAGAAATACAATTGGAACATTAATTTTTTAGAGAACAAGTCGTATATCCTTAAACTGTAATTGTCTGTTATGGTTAATAAGACTAAAAGTGAAAATGTCAAGTGTGTGTTGTTAAAAGTTTGGGCCCTTGATAACTAAACACTTGATATTGAACAAATGTATACAAAATTAATGGTGTGTTTGTACATGCATTAATTCAATGACTATGTATGCAACAAATATCCTCATTCTCCAGATTTACTTACCTCTCTGGTGATTAGCATTAGGGACTGAATTCCTGCAAAAATGCTTCTCCTCCTCAAAAAGAAAAACAGTGTACATATGAAATATTCTTTGTATTGATGGAACATTCTTTAACAGTGTGTCTGTATAGAATGTACTAATTGTTTAACTACATTGTTTTTGTTACACACTACCTGAAAATCTACATATTACTTTATTTGGCTATTCTGTTTTAGACTTTGCTATTCTGTTTAGTTTAAGTAACTGGAAATCTCTTTTTTTCATTTAGTAAAACATGTTAGGAAACAAAGGGAAAATTTCCTGTGAGCCAAAATATCATGTAGGCTCTGTTTACATGTCTTTGAGAGTTTGTGTGTAGAAATGAATTTTTGTGGAATGAATCCTATTTTTATTCTTTGCATTTCATGAATTTGCATGTAGGTGGTCTGTACAGGGGTCCTACAAGACCAGGTAAAAGCGAAATCTAAAGGAAGGCCACAGAATGTGGCTGCAGAATACTTTTCATATTTTGGTACTGGACTTCTATTGTTTAATGTCCATAAGCTGCACACTGGAGTATGCAAGCTGCCTGCTTCTAAAATGGCAGCCAAGCTTCCTGAAACCTGCATTTGATCATCTCAAGTATAGCCCAGATTTATACTCATTTGGGGTAAAGCAGCTCATGGATACACTTTTCTGCCTCCCTAGACATAACTTATCTCCATGCTTTTTATGATGAGGTTGGATCACAAATCACTCTTGGATTTTCTACTTCTGAAATTTTGTGCTACAGATTATACCTATACCTGCTTTTGAAAAGCAGACTGCAGAAGGAGTAGTTTCTTTATAATATGAGCAGCAGAATTTCTGAAAGATAGCACAGAGATCACTTGTACAGTACCTTTGAAATAAAACCAAACCTAGCTGTTTCTAGCTAAAGACTCCATTTATTTGTGCTGGATTACATAACTAAAGACTGAGCTGTATTTCTTTTTTCTCTTTTCACAGATTCTGCTCCTTCCTATACTACAAAAGTATTACTCAGTCTTCAGCTCTGAAGATCAGAAATCTCTAAATCACTAGTGAATACCAGAATAACTCTGTCATTATCCATTTTCATAGAAAACGCTGGAAACCACAGATGGCCAGAAGCACTTCAAAATCACCATGATTTTATTTACTTCTTACTGTAGTTGCTCCCACTAACTGCGGGTAAAACAAAGAATAGTCGAGCCTTCATAAGATGCTATTTCACCTTTTAAATCAACAAATTTATTTTCAAGTCCACAGCAGCAGCCACTAGCTTACGTATAGACCTGCTGAAAGTAAATATTCACTGTAATAAAATATACACGGACATAGACACTCTCATTATAAAGATACTGTATGCTGTATTTAAAGCAGTGGAACATGGATCACCATGTTAAAAAGAGATTTTATTTTATAAGAGGGGAAGGATTAATTTAGAAAATGAATGTGATCTGCTTTTTTCTTAAGACCAAATAACTCATGTAGTTCTTTACAATATTGAAAGTGCAAACACATACATAGTTGTTTGCATTTACTTTCTGTTCTTCAAGGAAATTGTACTTGGGATTTTTCAGTTTAGATAAAATTCAACAGCTTTACATATAGAAACTGCAGCAATTCAGCTACTTTTTTTCAAGCATATTATAAGCTTTTAACCTCTTTGCAAATTCAAGTACCAACATGAGTGAAACTTCTGTGCCAAGCAGTCTTATAACATAGCAGTGTATAAAATTAGATTTTAAGGAGTAAGCAGTGCGAACAAATACTATAAGCAAAATGATTCTAAAGGTCTCCCACTAATGGTTTCAGGTTACAGGATTTTGTGGACATTTATTAAAATTTTCCAAGTTGTGAAAGAATGAGTTTGCTGGATAAAAAGTTTTGTTGCTTTCTATTTACTAACCTGTTTATATATAGCTATGGAAGTGTATGTAATGTAGAGTCTCAGAGATCTAATTTTCCATATATTTTTTTTGTTTAATAGGTCAATACCTTTTTATCTAAAAAGACTTGAGACTTTGAAAATTGAGACTCAAATTAAATTCAAATTTGAGAATTCAAATAGCCCTAAACTTATGAGTGCATTTAGGAGAAATCATGTTTACATCTTGCTTTTTTATTATAGAAAAGCTATGTCCAGTTTTGTGCAGTTGTGACATTTCAGTCATATTTAAAAAGCAAAGGATGTGTTCCTAGAGACTTCTACATTAAAAAAATACTGCTTTTGATATTTTCTTTCCTTTTTATCTTTTTAGCATTAATTCTTTTGAAAGAAGAGAATTTGTAAATACTGTGTTATTTATTCGCTTTGCAAACTTCTGCAGTTAAATTACTATCCAAAATGAAAACCTCTCAAGTGGGTATTTAGGTGTTAATGCTAATTTCAAGCAAGTCCTGAAGCAAAGAGAAAGTTTCAAAAAACTCCAAGAAAACTTGACATTGATCTGAAACAGAAAAAGAAAAATGGAAGATCTGAAATGTTTTTCTTTTTGTTTTTTATTATGAAGATATTGAAATATGATAAAATAGCGGCAATTAAAGTGGGCTTATAGAAATCAGTCTATCTGAAACTACCCTATCGAACTTTCTTTCAGTGAAATTATAAAATTTGTTGTATAGGTATTAATACTGATGTAATAAACTTCCATAAGACATCTGATTTGGCATCACTTGAAATTCTACTTCTAGAGTTCTATTGTAGTCTAATATAATCCACTGAAAATCATAGAAATGGAAATCACAACCATAGTGTTTATAGAATTTTGATACCCAATATGGGAATTATATCTTTAAGAAAAAACAGGGGTATAAATGTAATTAACCAAACAAAGGTTCTGCTGTCAGAATTTTTGAATAAAATTACAGAGTGGTTTTGCTTGGAAGGGACCTTCAAAGAGCAACTAGCCCAACTCCTCTGCCACAGGTGTGTACATCTTTCACTGGATTAGATTTTTCAAAGCCCTGTCCAACCTGACCTTGAGTACTTCCCATGATGGGGTATCCACAACTCCTAGTGTCTCACCACCCTTATTGCAAAGTAATTCGTTGTTAGATCCAATACAAATCTAAACCCTATTTGATTTTACAACTATTGTACCTTGTCCTGGTAATGGTCCTGGTAAAAGATCTTTCTCCCTCTTTCTCATAAACCCCTTTTATGTATTGAAAAGCTGCAATAAGGTCTCCCTATAGTCATCTCCAGGCTGAAGAACTCCACATGTCTCAGCCTCTCTCCATAGAGGTGTTTCAGCCCTCTGACCATTTTTGTGGCCTTCCTCTGGACATGCTCTGACAAGTCTATGTCTGTCTTGTACTGGGGATCCCAGATTTGGATGCAGCACTGGAGGTGGAAGTCTCATGAGATCAGTACAGAAGAGAATCACTCCCTTTGACCTGCTGGCCATGTTTCTTTTGACGCAGGGTATGATTGCCTTTCCGGACTGCAAGTGCACACTGCTGGCTCATGTAGAATTTTTTATCCATCTATACCCCCAGATGTTTTCCTGCAGGACTGAGAGCTTTTATTCCTAGCACTTGTAGGACTTTACTTCCTAAAATATTATCCACAGAAAGAAAGGATTATTTTTGTCACAGAATTTGTCAAATACCCCTGTTTAAGGGAAAAACGGTGTACATGTACAACTGCTTCCATTATACCTAAGATACCTGGTGGGTAACTTCAGCTAAAACTGAAAGTTCTAATTTCAGCTTAACTTCATTTGAATTCTACTTCTGTGTCCTATACAGCAAAAATACTGCAAGAACATACTTATCACATGCTGTTAATATAATTTTATTAGCATCATCCATTGCACTACAAAATCTGTGTGTCAAAAGACACCTCATTTTGAACCTGATCTAATCTTACTGGTTTTCTACACAACTTGGTTTTTAGTAATTTCACGTCAAACTATTATCTTTCACTAAAAACCAATGCGTCTAGAGAATTCTGTTATTGACATGTTGCACATTTTCTTTTTCAATTTTTGAAAGTTTATAGTTTTATAAATGAAAAGAATTTTGTTTACTAATGGCAATTTACACTATTTTCAAGCTTCTGATGTCAGATACTTAGATACCTAACAGAAAGCAATGTGTTTTTATTTCTGAGCTGCAATACCAACGTGCCTGTGTTGTGTACAGCATTTTTGTTGGCTGTGACTAGTTACCAAATACTACACTTCCTAAAAGTCAATACTTTTCTTCTGCTTCACAAGTAATTGCTATTCAAAAGCAGTAAGACTGGGAGCAATTTAAATATGTGTTATAGAACATTCACTGGCTCAATGTGCATTGTTTTGGCCTTGTTTTTAACAATAGCAAAGTACAAGTTTGGGAGATAAACTTCTAATGAAAGCAAATTAATTAATGAGTACATAGGAATAAGTCTTTCAGCAGATATCAGTTTAAAATTTACAGTGAACACTGGACAATATATTCTTTTCTTCCCTTGAACATTTACACACCATTGGAACTGTTTTATTGTGTTTATTTTCTGCAATGAAAGCACAGAGCAAAATGATAAACAGGGAATGGTCTTTTCTTGATGATGTAATTTGATTTTAGTAATGCCTAGGTGCTGGTCTTTGAAGGATTTTTGCACAGGTTACCTCATGCTTCTCAGAAGAAGGGAGAAAACTGGAAATGAGGGTTTTCTCTGATTTTGAGGTTTCATTTGAACTAGACCTAATAAATAAAACTGTATGTAAGCATAACACTGGTTATGTACCGCTTGGGTAATTGTTCTATATGTTCAGCAGTTCAAGAAGAGTCTCCTCTCGTTTCAGTAGTCGAATCTGCTACTTGAGTTGGTGCCAGCTCTGACTATATTCTATCCTACAGCTCACTCTCTTCTTCACTTTGGTCTGTTAGCAGCTATGGGTGTTGCTTAGTATAAATAGGGGGTCTACATGGTGTTTTCATTATAGACTGCTGACATTAATATTGAAAGGATTATTAGTATCTGTTACCTCTCCCTGGAACTTTCTGATTTCTTTTTGCCCGCTGCAACATAACTACTTGGGATTCAGCAAAATCTTAGTAAAGATGCATTTTATATCTGAAAACCAATTACATATTGCTTCTGCTATGTTCAGAGCTTCTATTTTCCACCAATGCTTCCAGGGTTTTCTGAAAATCAACAGTGACATTTATAAAGTAATTACATTAGCTGTCAAAATATGGTGAATATCTCTGTAAGGAAGGATAGCTTAGAGAACTAAAAATCGGTCTTCGGCTATACATGAGCAGTGTTTGAATCCAGATTTACATATACAGCATTACATTTTCTTTTTCATTTGTTACATAGATCCAGACAAGTCGAGGCTGAGTCAGCCTTTGGCCCTGTATATTATATAATCACATTAAATAACATGTTTAGAAAAAACGATGTATTACACTGTAAGGCCTTAAGCTGATAAATATATTTGGTGCTCCTCTGAGCTACTGAAGCTGCTGTCTCTGCCTGGGATGTGTCAGGTACTTTTTGTATACAGTAGTTGCAGTGTTTTGCACAGAGGACCACCTCAACATATTTCTTTCAGATTTCTTACAGGTTTATGAATTTCACAAAAAGGTTATTCAATGTTTCATTCCTATTCTGTGTTTGCTGGTTTAAAAACCTGCAGTGATATGTCACCTGCAGTATATGTATAACTTTCTGTCTGAAAATAAGTTGATCCCACATTTGTTGAGGTGCTGCCAGGGTCTCAGGAAAGTAGAGCAGGTCAGCTGTCTGCTCTAAGTGTATTCAGAGAAAGTGAGTTAAGTAGTTAGACATTGGCAACTGCAGGAACAGTTGATGTGAGTGATAACACTTGATACAACCAGGTAGCTAAAGGAGGTTGAGCTTTTAATTTTTTAAAAAATGTAAATCTGGTTTTGTTTTACATTTTAAGAAGGTCTATATCACCAGGGTTCCTTTCTCTATAGCTATCAGATCTGTACATCAAAGCACATGTTGGCATTGTAAGGTAGCACATGTTTTCAGGAATGAGGGTTTGGAGAAAGCAACAATATTTTAATTGCAGTGAAGTGACCATTGACAATGCTGTGATATGGTTGAAAATTATTAGGATATATTTGTTTGTATGCTCCAAGTAGGCTTTGCATATGTTGGAAGGTGATGCTATACGAAAGCTTCCACCCAAAAGTAGTCCTGTAGTTCCTTTTCCTCTTATTTTGGACTAGTGTAAAGTTGTACTGTATTAAGCCAAGCTAACTGGGGCTCTCAGGCTCAGGGTAAATGGGAAAAGACTTCAGGACTCTGTTTCACCTCTCTTTTCTTCTCTTACTCTTTCTTTTTCTTTCATTCTCTTACTTACCTAACAATTAAAAATCAGGAGTTCATTTTGGAAATCTCTCCTACAAATTAAGGGGGAAAAAAAAAAAGGCATGTAATTTTCAAGAGCTTGTTGTCTACCTGGTATTGACAATCAGCAGATTAACTGGGTTGTCCCTTAATCAGTTGTAGTAATTAACATTTGGCACATGCTATGTGTTGGCATGCTCGTTAGAAATTCTCAATAGAGAAATACTATCTCCTGGCTCAGGGGATTTATTTATAACCTTTTTCTCTCCTGCTTGTCTGTTACCCAATGATGCTAAATCAACAGTCTGATATTTGTTGCTTAACCATTCCTCTGTTTCTTAAAAACATGCTGCATGTTTCATCCCAGGGCATATCACAAACTAGCTGCAGGGCTTCTGCTCCACCTGAAATCCTGCAGCTGTGGGACAGGTTTGCTTCTCTTAAAGCTGAGAAGGAAGCAGGTGTGCTTCCGAGCAAAGCAACCAGGACAACTAACTGAATCATGCAGGATAACCTGGAGGAAGCGGCAAGTGATTACAGCTCTCTGCTGCAGGGAATTAAGACACTCACCTGTTGACCTGACCTGATGTTCAGAGAATTTTTCTGCTTCTTGGGGGCATGGATCCTGGATGTTGCGGAGAAACTGATAAAGCATGTCCCACCCTCTATTACCTCCTGTTCTTCTCCCATGTGGGCATGAATAATACTACCAGGGACAACCTCAAAAATATCAAAAGCAACCACAGAGTTCTGGGTGTGATAGTCATGCTTCTGGGTCCCAGGCAGTGTTCCTGTCAATCCTCCTGGTAAGGTGAAACAATTGACTACATGCCAGCAGAGCTCGGGTTTCTGGCTGGGTTTGGTTTCTATAACCATGAGACCCTGGAGAAGTGCCTAAAGAATGGCAGAAAGCAAATGTCTAATCTTCGAAAAGGGCAAGAGGAGGACCCAGGGTTAGTCAGCCTCATCTTGATCCCTGGAAAGGTGATTGAGCAGCTCATCCTGGAAACCATTTCTAAGCATGTTAAGCACAAAAAAATCAAGAGCAGCTGTCAGCATAGTTTCACCAAGGTGGAGTCATGCTTGACCAACTTGAGAAACTTCTACGTTGACATGACTGGCCTGGTGGATGACAAGAGAGGAGTGGATATTGTTTTTCTGAATTTCAGCAAGGCCTTTGACATTGTCTCCCTTAAGATCATCATAGACGAACTGCTGATGTATGAGCTGGATGAAGAAGAGGTGAAGTGCATTGAAAATTGTTTGAATGGCCATGCCCAGAGGGTGGTGATCAGTGGCACAAAGTCTAATTGGAGGTCAGTAACAAGCTGTGTACCCCAAGGATCAATACTGGGTCTGATCCTGTTCAACATCTTAATGATTTAGATGATGGGGCAGGGTGTATCCTCAGCAAGTTTGCTGATGTCACAAAACTGTGAAGAGTAGTTGATACACTACGGGGTTGTGCTGCCATTCAGACGCACCTTAGTAGGCTGGAGAAACAGGCTGGAGGAAAGGGCCGACAGGAACCTAATGAAGTTCAACGATGATAAGTGTAAGGGAAGGTAATCCTTCCTCTCTCCTTGGCACTGGTGAGGTCACACCTGGAGTACTCTCTCCAAGAAGGGACATGCTGGAAATAATGATTAGGGGACTGGAGCTTCTCACATAGGAGGAAAGGATGAGAGAGAGGGGACTGTTCTGCCTGGACAAGAAAAGGCTCAGGGGAATCTTATAAATCTACACCTGAAGGGGGTTGTATATGGAGAAAATGGAGCCAGGCTTTTTTCAGTGGTGCCCAGTGGCAGGACAAGAGGCAGTGGGCACAAACTGAAACACAGCAGGTTTTTCCTGAACATCAGGAAACCCATTTTTTACTGTGAGAGAGTACTGGCGCACACTGCCCAGGGAAGTGGTAGAGCCTCCACCCTGGGAGATATTCAAAAGCTTTCCGGATATAGTACAGGCAGGGTAATCTACTCTAGATGACCCTTCTTGAGCGTGAGTGTTGGACCAGCTGATGCCTTAAGGTCTCTTTGATCTTTAAATGTCCTGTGACCCAGGGACAGGTGTCCTGAAAACCGCTTGGCTTCATGTGGCTAATTCCAGCTGTAATGTTTCAACACTACTGAAAGTTTGTCTGTATGGACTGGGTGCAGGTTCAATATAGCAGATTGAATGAGAAGAGTGTTATCTGCTGTGTTGTCAACTCTGACACCCTGAATATAAATCCTAACTGGATATTTCTACAACTCAATAGTGTTCCAGAGAAATAGGCTGAAATAATATATTAAGTCATGAGTGAATACTGCCTGACATTCATCACCATTTGCAGATATTACAAGCTACTTCAATAAAAAAAGCAATTTGCTTTGTGCTAGAACTGGTTCCCTCTACATCTGCTGAAAGCAATATTGCTATACTGTGTATCAGATCTTTCAATTAATACATGTGAGTACAGTGAAGAAATTCAGCAGAAGTTAGCAATGATGCTGTCATTTTGCACCCTTGTGGGAATTTTTCAGGTCTCTGTGGTGGACCCATTGGTGCTGCATGGTAAGAAGGCTTAAAGAGCCATGGATTTCATGTTAAGCATGGCCTCTGGACTACATCTTCTTTGCTATCAGCGTAACTGCTGGACACTGCACAGTAAATGGCCCAATGTCTTGTGTTTTACAGTATTCTCTTCTTTGTCGTCAGTACCATAGGGCTTTCCAGTGAAGGTGGTGAACAAGTGTCTAAATGGACAATTGGTTTTGTGTGCTTGGATGTTACAGCCTTTGTTCGACCTTGTTGTTTTTGGTATTCAAGAAGAAAAAAAGAAAGTAAAAAAAGCAGCTTCTTCACTGTGTTTAAAATGCAATCTGAAATATGGCGAGCACTGACAGGCTCAGGTCAGTAAGTAAAGTAATTTTAAATATAAAAGAGTAAGTGAAAGGGAGAACAATTTAGAAGAAATCTCTGAAGTCACTAATAAGATATCATAGTCAGAATTCAACAGTCATTTCTTTTCATGGTAGTGTCAGCATAATTAGCTCTACATATTGCTTTCTGCCTCCTCAGGGAACTGATATGGGTTAACTTTTTTGTTAACTTTTTTGATCTGTAACTTAATTCAGATCAGATCCTCAGTCTGTTTGTATCTATATCACAAAGGGACTTAGGAAAGCACTTCCTCTGAAAAGAAACTCCAGCATTACCTTTAAAATAAATGTTCACCAAACTACAGCCTGGCCACATTAGCAACGATGTTATGAAGGAGTTGTAGGTTATCTAGTTAGACCTGGCTCCTGATGTTTTGTGATCTATTTAAAATCAATGTAGCAGATACACATGGGAAATGCCACTATGAACAATCAGAATAGCAATTGTAATTGGCATCTTTATAATATGGGAGTAGGAATGAGAACTCTGGAAAACAAAATGTCAATCACATCTGTGGTACTTAAATATTGCATTTTACATGCAGTCTTCTGGGAATTGTACTCTGTCCCTCATGTTCTTTGCTGTTCCTAATTTTATAAGCTTTCATATCTGGTTGATTGTCTTTTCCACAAAGGCTCACAATGAATTCTTTATGACCTATTTAAAACTCTTTATAGACATAAAGACACAAGAAACAAAGAAAACTCAAGCAGACTAACCACTGTCTGAGTAATGAAATTTTTGTACAGAATTCACTAATCATTCTAAACTTGTTTGGAAAGGAGATAAATATAAATATTTCTGGAGCAGTTTTCCAGCAGAACTTTTAATATAGTCAAAACTGAATTTCTAGTTTATACATGGAGAAAACTGGTGAATATTCTTGTGTCCTCAACATTTGTTTTGATAAGCTCAAGGCTTTAATTTTGAGTACAGCATTAGGGGTCCACTGATTGAAAGGAAACACTGATATGTATGCACTTATAACTCATGGTAAAGTTTTACTGCAATCTAAAGTGCAAGGGTTATTTTTTTTAAGAAGCTCCAGTTTTATGGCATTTTTTCTCTGTTTTATTTTCTAAATTTCTAGGAGACAAGATAAGGTATTTGCAGGACAAATGATGAGATTGGAGGGGGAAGCTTGGGGCTTTTGGAGAGGGAAAGTCCCAAAAGGTTACGAAACTGAAGCATTTCTCTTGGTGTTTCTGAATGAAATGAGTAGCTTTCTATTGTCTGGAAGACATGACTGTACACTGCGGTATTTTGGAAAGGTTTTAATTTATATTGATACATTACACAAGTCTGAGGCTTCAAAGTTTTCATTTGTTTTGTGGGCAGCTGTTGTTTTAGGTAGCTGTAAGTGTTAGAAACTGATTATTTTTCTAGCTCTTCAGCTTCATGTCTTATGCGTGCCTCTCCAAATGTAAGCACAATTTTTGTTTTTCTAACCTACTAACAGAGGTAGTTTTTATGAAAACTAAACCAACAATGACAGAACCAAAGCAACAGTTTAATGGAGGAAAGATGAACTACTGTGTTTTGAAACTCTGTTGACTATTTCATACAAGGTTTGTCCCTATCAGCTACTTTCATCAGATATGGTTTTATCCTTGTTTACCTTTTGGGCATACTTCACCCTACATTAACCCTTACTATCTTATCCCTTGCATATTACGTAGCTTTAAAATACACCTGAATTTAAGAAAAAGAATACTTTTTTATTTTTTGTGTTGCTTAATGTTTTTAGTCTCTAACCTGCAACATCACCTGCATTTCAAAAACAACCTGAGATAAAGTTATTTGTTAAAAAACTCCCTGGACAAATGTTTGTGTTTATTCTGACCAAAATGAACATCCTGGAAGCCTGCATTCAGATGCAGCAACAGCTGTGGCAAAATGTAAGATGTAGCCAACAGTCCTGGGCTCAGCTATAGCAGTCATCTTTCTCCTTCTTAGTAGCTGGTGCAGTGCTGTGTTTTTTAACTTTCAGCCTGGGAACAACGCTGATAACACTGATGTTTTTAGTTGTTGCTAAGCAATGTTTACTCTGACCAAGGACTTTCTCAGTCTCATGCTCTGCCAGGGAGGAGAGGAAACCGGGAGGAAGCAGAGACAGGACACCTGACCCAAACTGGCCAAAGAAGCATTCCATATCATGGCACATCATGCCCAGTATATAAACCGGGGGGAGTTACTCAGACAGCCCAGATCACTGCTCCCGTTGGGCTGGGTATCGGTCGGTAGGTGGTGAGCAATTGTATCCTCTCCCCTTGTTTTTTCCCTTATCATTATTATTATTGGTGGTAGCAGTAGTGGTTTTGTATCATACCTTAGTTACTGGACTGCTCTTATCTCAACTGGTGGGAGTTACACTCTTCCGATTCTCCTCCTCATCCCTCCGGGAGCTGGGGGAGGGAGAAGAAGGAGGGGAGTGATTGAGTGGCTGCGTGGTTCCGAGTTACCGGCTGGGCTCAAACCACGACACCATCTAATTAGAATTTGATCTTACCTGGCTATTTCTATAGGTAAAACTTCAGCATGTGTTGGCAAATACCAAGGACTGACTAGCTTGCAGAAGCGCTGCAATGCAGGGACAGTAGAGGCTGTAGGACCTGTGCTTTTTTGAGAAGGATGCTGGACAATGTACTGTGTTTCACAGCCACATTGGTTGTTTCTTTCTTGCAAAAAAGACTGCCTGCCATCTGTTCTAGGCATGGTAGCTTAACCTCTACATTGAGCACAGAAGGCTTTTGTTAATTTACCATTTACTAGTGATACATATAAAGAAAGCATGCCCCCAAACTTGTATGGACTTTGCTTTCTGAGGTTTCAGACAGAATTTTAGCCCACAAGACTTAGCTACTCCTTCTCATTTGTGTCGATTCAAGATACAAATTCGCCAACTAACTTTCTACAAATCTTTATATTAAGAAGTAGTACATTTTGGGCAGCAAGAAGGAAATTTATCCTTAATCTCTGTGGTCCCACCTTTGTGGGAAAGAGATTTCCATTTTAATTTTACAGCAGACTGTGGTTGTACACAGAAAGCATGGAACTATGCCCGTTGGTAAAAATTTCCATGTCTTAGTACAGTTCTTCTGTTCTTCAGTTTTTTTCTAATATGAACATGGCATTTACCACTGTAGCCATGTCACACACACAGATACAGAGTGAGGATTGCAGAGTGAGGCTTAGGACCATTTCCAGCTCATCTTGATGCAGACTGCTCCTGGTTTGTAGGAAACACGGAGGGAGGATAGAAGCCAACTGTAAGGTCACGTAGTAAGAGAGTTGGTGTATGTAGATGCCTTCTATGGTGACAAATAAACTAGCTGCTCTCCTCTCTTCTGCCTGACAGCAGAGCACTGAGGAAAGGAAAGCTAAGTGCAGGGGAGACTTGTTTTCTGGTCTGGCTCACAGATTCCTAAATATGACTTATGTGGGCATCACAAGTGGTGTGAACAAAGATGAGGCTAGAGGAGCCAAAGCTGGCGGCTACTGCCATGTGTAGGTGCCAGGTAGCAGCCTCCAGCCTGTTTTCCCCACTCCTACTCTACACCTTGATCTGTCTCCTTCCCTGCTGTGGCAGGCTGGCTACTTGTCCATAGCCACCTCCCTACATTAGCAAAGCAGAACTCCAGCCCACCCAGTAACTCTAAAATCTCTTATTTTATCCCACACGTTGTGGCTCTGTAGCATGCACTGCTAGGAGTGCAGGCTGGGATGAGCAGGTTGCTGGCACCTCAGTCCTATGGCATTTCGTGTCCTTTCCTTGCCTGGCTGGAGAAAAGATGGCCCAGGAGTGGCATGCAGCTGCTGCAAGTGGCTTGTACAGCACAAATGCTAGGTGTGTCATCATCTGCTTTATCCTTGGGTTTTGTATTATGGCCTAGAGTTATGCAAATATAGGTTGCATACTTTTATTATTCCTTATTTCACAACTACTTTAGAGAGGCTTATTGCTAGGAATCACATTTCATAAGTACACCATAGAATATAGAAATTTTCCTCCCCAGAATTACTGCTACTGTAATATCTAGCACTGTAATTTAAAGCCTTGTCATACTCTAGATGGAGAAAGCCTTATTAGAAGGGAAGCTATCTGGCATTGGGGTGATTACTCTGATTACATATAATTCGTGCCTTGGAAATCAGTGGCACTTTGCCAATGGAAAAGGGCTCCCAGGATCTACTTTGACTTCTGAAGTTATAGCAGAAATTTTCAAGAAATTACATACTCTCATATACATTAATTTCTTTTGCATTAACAAGCCTTAGGCTAGACACTTGTCTGCATTTTAATGTCTGTCAGATTAGTTTAGTTAAAGAAAGTAGCAAGAATTTTATGTTCACATCAGTTTTTTAAAATCAAGCATTTGTAGTAGAACTGTTGAAGGAAGAAGACTACAGCAGTGAGTACAACGTAGCAATGACATTGATTGAAAGGGATTATTTGGCAACATAAAGAAGTTTAAGGTATTTATATGAAACTTTTACCACTGTGGAACAGACTGTCAAGTGCACTGTGTGGGTGGATAAGCAGGGCTTTTTTTTTTTTTTAACCAGAATTTTTATATAAAATCAGAAAATTAAAAAGTAAGTGTAAATTCAGAGTATCATGGTTAAATTGCATGCAACAAATCAGGTGATTTTGAACAGTTCTGGAGCTAGATAAATATTTCACTTTCTCTCTAACTTGCATATGTGCTGTTTCCAGGTCAATGGGGTAATGTCTTCAGATTCATAAAATATGAATATCCTGCAGATTTTAGGTTCTTCTTGGGTTTGTAGTGACTGTAACTTACAATTAAGTACCTTGTGACTGATTTCTGGCCAAACTATCTTATGGATCCCACTGCCCCACAAATGGATGTCCTCTGTGTTTTCTTGCTTCCATGGAGCGTCTGACACTGTTTTGCTAGAATATCAGAAATACTAATCTTGGCGACTTTTCTTCCATGATGTTTTTGAAGATTGCTGATTTAACTCTAAGATGAGACTTGTTTTTGGAAACGTGATCAACCTCCAGTTCCTCCTCCCCTTGCCTCACAATGTGAAAAGTTTTGCAGAAATCATAGCATGATAGCAAAAAGACAGGGAAGTTCTTTGTGCTAATTACTATAGCTTTAATGTGATACGGGATGTAGCCCGACTGAGGTTACGAGTGTATAAATTTCGCAAGGTTATCATATAGATTTTATTGATGATTTTAAAAAAATTAGATGAATGTTTTATTTGTTTCAATCATGCCTTTTAGACCAGATCTATTTTCAGTTTTTGTTAAATTTACAGATGTTTTCAGTGCATTTTTGGCTGTTTTAGAAATCTATTACTTTTTCTCGGTATTTGTGATGTTGAAAACATTGCTCTTCCTCAAAAAATAAATTACAATTTGGTATTATTAATACATAACCAATATATTCATGTATTTTGTAAAGAGTTCTGCAGACTTGAAAAGAAAGCAGCCTGAGAAGTAAATGTGTGGATAGTGGCAGAAAAACTGCTCTCATCATCTGAAGTTCAGCAGTCGCTGTTGGCTGGCTATTGGAAGTGCTTTTCTTTTCAGTGTTTTTGTAAACAAAGATAAGTGTTAATGCCAAATGATAAAAGATTTCTTTTTCCTAAAAAACTCCAATCCTCTGAGATGTATCCCAGACTCACAAGTCATGAAGAAAATGTGCTGATGAAGTTTGAACATGATTCTCCACATCTTTAAATGTATTTCTAGACTGGATTTCTTGGTCTTAACTGAGTATTGAAAAAGCTGACTGCTTATTGAGCATTGTGAAAGATTTGCCACTGACAGCATGTTTGACACTCTGTAAATTGCACACAAAATACTTATAAAATTTTCCAGCTTTATAGTTTTTTAATAGTCTATAGTTATGTTAACATACCAGTATGCGTATTTCTTAATAACGTTTTATTGTTGCTGTGGGAAAACTGATATATCATATTGTAAAAATTGCTTAGTCAGCCTGCCTTCTGATGGATATAACTTCTTTTTCAGAATTGATGCATACATGTTTTCCTTGGCCAAGCAGAATGTGAAATACCATAACATCTTGGTGCATTGACACAATCCAGCAGACACAAAGTCTATGTTTTTAATATTTTCCCCTCTCTTTTTGCAGTTTTTGGCAAATGTTGTTACATTTATTAGTTAATGTTTACCTACTGTGCTCCTTATTGCTACATGTTTTTTCTTGCAGCTGTAACCAATATTTGACTAAAAGCACCTCCTGGTCACATTGTAGTGTATTTTCTTAGTGAAGATTTCTTTTTTACTGCACGTATCAACTTTCTAAAATAACTGAGACTGTGTTGTACAAAACCAGGTGCATAGAATTTAACTTGACAATAACTTGCTGCTGCTGAATATCCATAATTTTTGTACACATTTGTGATTACAGAGGAAAATTTCAGAAGTAGAATATTTGTTTTTATTTTCTATATAAAAACAGCAAGCTGTTTTAAAAACTGAGTGAAGCGCATCTCATCTTGTCATGCTTGTTATTTCTGTAAGACCTGTGTAGTTTTTGTGCTACAGGCAGCATGGTGTTTTGACGTGTAGGTCTGGAAGGCATATCGTTCAAACTGAGGCCTACTTCACTCATGACTAATGCTCATAGCACTCGCTCTTGCAAACTGGCATGTTCTGGCTGAAAATTGTGGGAGCTCTTTCCCTTACTCTTTTCCCGAGTTCATATGCTATCAGTTCTCTCAACGGCTGTTGCCAAACCTTGCATTCTGACGATTAGAAACTTCTCCCTGCTTACTTTTGTTCAGTCAGTATTATTTTTGTCTTGTACCAAAGTTGGCCTTAAAAAGACTTTTTCCCTGTCCGCGTATGTAATTCTTTAATGCATACTGATGGCAACATTGGTCGCTCTTCAAGCATTTTCAGTTTCTCTGGTAAGATTTGCTGTTCTCCCTTCATGGTATTTGCATTGATCCTAGGAGCTTTACTCTGTATGATTGTTTTGAATAACCTTTTGTTTTTTTCATTTATGACTAAAGTGGCATGTTGAGTTACATATATGTTTCAACACTACTGTGTGTAGCAACATTAATTTTTGCCAGGTACCCAGAAAAATGTGCTGATTTTGTATGTCTGTCCTGCACCGGTGTTTTATCATCATGCTGTTGCTTACTGACAAATCTGTGTTTTTATCATGTTGGAGGAGATAGCAGAGAAGCCATGACTTGCCTTTTAACCAATTCCTTACCTCTCGGAACTTGTTCTAGTCTTGTCTTCTTGATTTCAGCTTTCCTCAAGTACTTAATCCATTCATTTTCAGTAAAGCAAAGTGAACACCATTCATTTTGAAGGAGTTCTTTTTGCTTTAGGAAAAATTTTATGAAAAAAAAGGGATACTGTTGCAATGATTCTTAAAATACTGTTCATGTTTAGTATGTTCTCCTTATGAAATATTCCACCTTAAAAACAGATTAAATTTTTCAAAAGTTTTGAATTAAAGTCAAAGGTATGTCCTTGTGCTTGTTTGTAATACTATACAAAGTCTATATGGATGATTTAAAATGTTTATCAAACCTTAAAAATATGCCTTCTCCCACTCTCAAAACAGAAAAAGGTAAAAATCAAACGTTTCAATTCTGTTTAAGAATCTTTATTTATTTTGTGTGTGGTCAAAGATATACATAGTTGCTTCATTTGCCTTGTTGAATTGTCCTGTATTTTTAAAATTATCAAACACACTTTCAACCAGGGAAATAAAAAAGGGAAGGAGGAGGAAAAAGTATTTTCAAGATCTTCCAGAAAGTATTTCAATCAGCAAAAGCAAAGGATAAGATGAGATATTAAAGTAAATGAACAGTGCAAAAATCATGTTAAATCATAGAACGCGTGTAGTCGGTTGACCCAAGCCAGCAGTCAACCAACCACCCAGCTTCCACTCACTCTTTCAGAATGGAGAGAAAACAGAAGGAAAGTGAGAAGACTCACAGATAGAGACAATGACAGTTTAGTAAGAAAAAAAAAAGCTGCCTGGCAAGGAATGCACCACTGGTAGATTCCGCTTCCTGGGAAGCAGGGCCTTAGCAAGGGCAACGATTGCTTGGGTAGAATAATGTCAGAGCCACAAAGATTCTTCCTTCCTCCTCACCATGAGCTTTTATTGCTGAGCAAGACATCATATGGTATGAGATAAAGCTTTGGTTGGTTTGGATCAGCTGTCTTAGCTATGTACCCTCTCAGCCTTTTTTGCAATTGCAGCCTACTGGTACGGGGAGAAGAGAGAAGAGAGAAAGCCTTAATGTTATACAATCACACACTCTTCAACAATAACCAAAACACAAGTGTATTACTGGCACTGTTTTCACCACAAATGCAGAGCACAGCATCCTGAGTACTGTTATGTAGAAAGCTAATTTCGTCCTGGCCAGACCCAGTGCAATGATAAATGAAAATACCATTTAATAAGTGTTAATTTTATGAACTCTCAATGTTTCAGAATGAATTTTGTTAGTCAGTCAAATGTGTTTCCTTTTTTATTTCCAATGAAAAAATAATAAGGACACCCAGTGCAGTTTTCCACTTCTCAGAAATTCACCAGTCTGTTACAGCAATGCATTCTGGAACAAGATAATGAAGTCCTTCTTTAATATGTTTCATTATTTTGCTGGAAGTTCTTACCAAATAAGAAAAGGAAAATTTTCTCTGAAAATATAACATCGATATGTTGGTCACGTAGTACTGACATCTCAGTTAATGTAGGCAACCTCACATTTGTCTTCCTCTGTCTTTTACATTTTCTTGCAATTCAGGTTTACAGCATTTATTTGCTCTGTTGTCATACCGTGCTGTGCTAAAGACCTGATTCTTTTCTTCTTCCTTTCGTCTCTTTCCACGTGCTAACATACCTCTTTTCTCAACTCCTTCCTTCCTACCCTTTTGGCAGTGGGCAGTCACTTTTTGGTCACCTACAATATCTTTCCCTGTACAAAGAATGCTTTACAGAACATTGGAACTAAGCTTTCTTCCTCCTCTGATGAAGGAAAGCTAGTTTTGAAAGCTATTTTTTCTTTAAGTCCAAAGGCTGAAGGCTTTTACTTTTATTTTACCACCAATGAAGTTTTCCATAACTCTTCTTCCTCAGTTGTCAGATAAGTTTGTGTTCTGTACACGTGACCTATTTATATTAATTTAATAAACAGAAGATTCTGTCCTAGATGTGCAACAACTAGATGATGACCACGATTGTTCTGTTCAAGAAGAGCCCTTATATACATGCTAATGATCTTGAGTTAACAGTTGTTAAAAATAGTTCAAATTAGGAAAGATCTAAGCAGATCCTTCTGCTTTCACAGAAGGAAAGATTTTTCTACTTCAGTCACCTCTGAAATGCTCGTTGTAGACCGGAGACGGAAAAGTAATCCCTAGCACTGTGAGACCGGCTCTGGCTCTGGCTCTCTCTATCACTGCACTGTGATGTTTGATGTAGTTTGCCTTGCCTTCATTTGTACATGTAAACACATGGTCTAGTGTTTATTTTCTAAGCCTTAAGAAACATTCCTAATCACTGAATTAAGGCCTGCAAATTCATACTTAAGGTTATACTTTTGTCTGCCGATGCACTGCAGGTGCCAAATGTTAGTTCAGAGCACATTAGCTAGGTAAAGTTTTCTTTTCTCAGTATTTATTGTTCACATAGCCAAGCCCATTTCGAACCAACTACTTTGCAGAAGTACACTTAGGACTGGCATGCTGAACCTCAGTAGAACATTTTCTGGAAAAAGTTTCCAGCTGATAGAGACATTTACAGTCTGGCTGCTTGTCCAAACAGTCCTGAATTTGTACAAAGAGTAACTACTGCAGAATATTTGCAGGTGGCAGACAGAGACGTGTTGTGTGAGACTTCAAACACTGACTGTGCAGATACCTCTGCTTGTCTTTTAAAAACATGACATTCTGTCTCCAGCGATTGTCTTAATACCTTCAAGTGCTTTTAATAATGTGTTCTTCATTCTTTTATTGCTACGATGTGGGTTCTTAAGTCAACTTATAACACCGTCTGTTTTGAATAATACGGAAGCAGGTTTAAACATAGTGAAACCCAATCACTCACACGCTTTCCTTATTTTTATAACTTTAGAAGGAAGCCACTGTGAAGCTGAACAGCAGCTTTTCATTTAAAAACATAAAGGTGTGATTTGAAGTCCCTTCATTAGGGTTAGTTCCCAGCACTTATGCTCTCTGCCATGTATTACTGCCAAGGTCTCGATTGTTACTGATGTAGCTGTGAAGGTTTTGTCCTTCCTTTGGTCTGACAGCCTTGTACTACCACTTATAGCATGTATGAACTAAGGAGGTGTGCAAAATATGCTGCAGTATCAAAAGCAAGAGCAGAAGAATGTTTACAGCATTTAATTGGCATAGTAGCTAAGTCATGTTGTTATGTTGCCATTCTTAGTGTGAATATGTGCATTGCAGGGTTCCTATGCAACTGCATGTGAGTCTAAGAACTGGGCTTGTTTCGATATAGTTCTTGACTTTTTTTTTTTTTTAAACCAAACATGAATGAAAAGAAAACTAGGCCAGTGTTTTATACCAGCTTTCAGATAAGTGTAAAAATAGATTTTAGTGCTTCTGCTAAATTTGCTACAGCAACTTTTGACTTAGTTGGATGAACTAGTATAGTGAAAACAACAGTTGGAAAATGCTCGTATTGGTCCAGTGGGAAAAGAAGATACTGTGACAGAAATGAATACTGGGATCAAAATGCCTTTCTTGTATTTAAATTCTTCCTTCTATTAAAAAATAATAATAGTAAAAAAACCTGTTTCAATTTAAAAAAATTAAATCATTTCCTTTCAAAATCAGTGCGGATATTAAGTATAACTTGTATGCTGTATGGTCCACATTCTCTGTTTTAATGTGACACTTTCTACCATTCCTTTATTTTACATTTGCTATATTTTCTAAGCCTGTTTTACAGATATATTTTGATATAGTGGATTTGTATCATAACCAAGAGGTTATACTTATGAAGTGTATATTTCATAAAGTGACAAATGAGAGCTCTCACATTTCAGTTGAATTGTTTAAGAAATGTAGTTTCTGTGATGCTTTTTTGTTGTGTTTTTAATTGCTAGTGGGAATAACAGTGTACTGGAGGAGAAACTGCACAGAGCAAAAGACTTTCTAAAAGAAATCTTGAAACCCAACAAGTAGGAAACAGACTTCATTGAGTAAACAAGATTAATCTGACACTACATTGTTATTTGACATGATAATATTAATTCAATTGTGCTTAGACATATTTCAGCTTCATAAACAATCATAACTGTAGGTTTATTTAGGCTTTGCAAATCAAACAAATAAACAAGTAAAGGAACAAACAAAGGAACAAAAGGACAGACCTTTTTATTGGCTGAGTACATTCAAGACATTGCAACAGAAAAGCAAGAAGTGTTAATGGTAAGGACAAATCCACATTTCTTATGCTGAGAATCCTTATATCTTCTGTGGTATAGTTTATAAGGTGCCAACAAAGGTTAATTGTCATCTTTCACTCAAGGAGATTTTTCCCTGTCCTGTCCCAATGAACAAATATAGAGTATATGTGTGGGTTTTTTTAATCTTGTTTTTATCTTCAGTCTGGCATGCTTATTTTTCTTTTTACTAGATGGTTTGAGAAGTGTCTATAACTGTCATGTTTATGTGACTCCATTAATTCCCTTTTCCTTCTTGACATTCAAAAGTAGTGTCAATTGCAGCATGAACAGCAAAAGAGAGATGGAAGCAATGTTTGGCATGAAACTAAATAATTTAGAAAATAGGATATCTGAACTGGAAAACCTGAATGAAGATCTTGGTGAAAGAAAAGACAAATCTGAATGCCATGAGCAGATATTGAGGTCAAGCTTTTAAGGTCTGAAGAGATATATAGAAGATTACGCAATCTTCTATAGTTAGTTGAAAATTTCATAGTTAGTTGAAAATTAACTCATACAGCATTCTGGGGTCTGTACCAAAGAGTGCTTTATTCACTTAAAAAAAAAATGAAAATGATGTTGGGAGAAGTGTGACGGGGTTATTGTGTTTTTCCCACTTTTTTTTTTCCTTTTAATGGAAGGATACTGTGATGCAGGTAAAAATAATATTTATCTTTCAAACTTTCTTTTTATGCATTTCTGAAACTTCTGAAGGCAAAAGAGTTTTGTCTAAACATCTGCATTTAACCCAAACCATACAGGTCGTGTGGATGCTGATGCGTAGCAAAAGCAGAGAACTGGGGAGGCCAGAATGGTGCCAACACTTGGCAGCTTCAACATGGGTATGGAACTGATCTAGCCTCCAGAACATCAGAGGTAAGTTTGGTTCCAAACCTCATTTTGGTTTGGAAATAAAAAATAAATAATCATATAATTCTCTAAGATTTTTTCCTTGGTCCTTATCTTCTTGGTTGCACAACACACAGATTTATTCTACCAGTGCTCTGTTTCTGGCTATAGAAATTGGTGTAGCTCCATTTCAATCAGTGAAGCTGTGCAGGCCTTCAGCAGCTGAGGATTAGTACTTTATTCTTATGAATTGAGGCTTAGCAGGCTGTACCCATTCCTTTCAATTGCTCCACATTTTTGTTTTAAATAAAGTTGATATTGAAATTTTTCATCTCAAGTACCTTGATGTTTTGCCACTACTGACCCATAAATGTATGTTTGTTTCTCAGTTATGCAAATCCCTGTACTCTGACTGAGGAAGGTTGATTTACATAATTATTAGATAGTTGTTACCAACTAATCATGAAAGGTCTATCAGATATTTCCAAGTTAACTGGCTACAGCCATCAGACTTCCCCTGAAACCTTGCCAGAACTTTTTGTTTCTATGCCTACTATGTCTTTCTTTGCCTCAAAAATTTAAATGCAACTTATCTTCAAAGAGAAATCACTATCTCGGAAGAGGAAGGAAAAATGAAGACTTGATTATAACTGAATCAATTAATACGGAGTGCCTGTTGCCTTGGTGCTTCCTTCTCTCCTCCTGCTTTACTCTCTCCCTTCCTTGACCCCTCTGGTTTAGAGGACCACACTGTGCATTTGAAGAAATGCAATGGCTTTGTATATCAAAAGTCTTGAACAAAGCAAAAAAAACCCCAAAACAACCCATTTCCAGAACAAGATATAAGAGGTAATAAGAATAAGAGGAAATTGCTATGAAGTCAAATTTAAGGCAATAATTTTTGTATGTATATAATTAAATAATCAATATGAAAAAGTGGATTCTGTGAAATCAGCAAATTACAGGTTGGATACTAGCTACTTATGAGTTGTAATAAAATCCTTTTATGGAAATTGAAGTCTTCAGTTTTGATGTGATTAGAAGTCTGAATATTAGAAATCATTAAACGGATAGAAAAGTTTTGACCATGTTGTGAAAGCTGATTGATAGGAAAATTTAATAAAAAATGCTTTGCAAACAGTTTAATCTTCTTCATAACCCATCTAACTATGGTTAAATGCATAGTGTTTCACAGCTCAACCAACACTGATTAAAAATAATTTGTGATCATGTTTGTCAGTTGTCTTGTGGATGGGACAATGTCTTGATAGCTTAGAACTTTTTTTTTCCTAGTAAGAAAATACAATAAAGTAGGTCTTAAATCAGTTGAAAACTTCTTTAAGAGATAAAAATCATAGGATTTTTCTAAAACCTGTATTACCAGGCTTAAAAAAATTAAAGATAATGGGCATCAGGAAGAAAATTTTGAGATGCCTGGGCCTAATGACACAGGATGCATGATCACACCAGTCAACTAATCAGATAGGGACAAATGAGGTGTCCATTGATGATGTCCATTAATTTTCTAATGAGTATTACCTCTGAGTGTTCTAATTGACTAGGACCTGAGGTCTTTTGTTGGGAAATGAACTGCCTATATTTGCAAAACAGGCTGAAATTTTTGATATAGGTACTGATGTTCCAAATAATCAAAAACATTATACCACCTGTGCAGAATTACAGCTATTTTTGCTATCCAGTCAACAAGAGTCACCTTAAATTTTGGTGTTATATTCTCGTGAGCAGTGCTTTTGAATTACATGTCCTTTAATCATAGAGCTCATGGTATTTGACATTACCTGACACGACGCAAAATTTGTAGTTCTTTCCTTCTGTGTTGGAATTATGAGTGCATGAAACTTAGAAATCTGGCACAGTTGTAATTGGATCTTGGGCCCTACATGTTCAGAGAAGTTTATTGCAAAGACTAGGAAACTAAGGCTTGTGCAATGAAGGTTTTCCTTGTTAAATCTTCTTCTATCATACAGTCACAAACTTATTTTCTGAGGTCTTGCCAGGTACTGATTCTATGCTTGCATGAGACTTCTTGAGGGACCGTATTTTATACCTGTTATTTCATTAATTTTTTTTAATTTGGTGCTATTATATACCATTAGCAGCAGTAGTAGATTTCCATTACAGTGAACAGTATGTTATGATTGTCGTTATTATGCATGCCATATGTACAATTATTCCACTTAGTTTAAATTTTAATTGAGCAGAGAGAGAGATATTTGTTTGCAATTAATAAGAGGATTTTTTTCCTTTGTTATTCCACTTTCAACAAAGTGCATTTTTGTTCTAGGAGCCAGACTAACGAAAGGCACACAACAGAACAGTCTACATTTATTCTGAAGCTGACATAAAAGAAAAGTTTCCTCCTTTTATTATTACTCTGTTGTCAGAATTCACCCATAAAATGAGTTGGTTACTCTGCTGGTGGCCCTCTTTTTAGAAAAGATTTCCATATCTTTAACTAGGTAAAAAATAAAATAATAAAAGAAAGATGTTTTAGAGCATTACTTATAGTCACAGGTTAACTTAGCTATCTTTTTTTTTTTCCATAATACTCTTCAGACTCTTCTATGCATTGTTCTCTAACATGTAGCCAGCTCCTATGGTCTTCACCAACGTGATGATGAGACTGGTGTTTTACCAGTGTAATAACTTGCCTTATTGGATACAGGATTCTGTGTGTACCTGTTTGACATTCGTGCAAGGGTGTTTGTGCCTTCTGAGGTCAGGATCAATTACGACCTAAAACATACATGTTTCACTTTATAAACAGATTAGAAGATTAACAGATACCCAATTTCAAATAAACGAAAATTAACTTTAGCATATTCTTTGTTTTAAGCAGTGGCTTTCAGATGCTACGTATGAGAACCTCATATGTTCCAGGGAAGATTTATATGTAATAACTTTATTTATTGTTTTAAACTGACAGTTTGTGTAGGCCCTGCTTAGGCTCTACTTAGGGGATGTAATACAACTACCAAAAAACTTGCCATTTAAATGTGACGTTGTACATCATTGAGCTGAAATATTGCATGCTTCTCTCTGGCTCCGTGACTGAAAGTAAAATGTATTTTTATAAAGTTTCCACTGAACCAGACGAAGGTGAATAGATTATGAGAAAATCCAAGTTAGATAATAGTGTAACATGGAAACTTAAAAAGGTTCATTCTTTGCATAAAGAAGACCTAAACATCTTCTCTTTAGTCCCCCACCTCCTCCTTTTCTGAATGCTTTCATCTGCAGTCATGAAAGAGAATTTGTTTTGTTGTCGATTCTAACGTGCAGTTTCATTTCTCTAATGTCTTCTGTTGTGCCTTCACTTAATAGGGACATCAGAAGGTTAAGCAAGAAGTATTTCTCTTCAGAGAAAAAGTTTTACTCATGACATGAAAAGGAAAAACTACCAAATCAACACAGGATGTATATTACTGCCCTGGACTAGAAGTGAAAGATAAAGAGCAAGTGATGTTAAGGGCCACAGATGTCTTTGAAATTGCTCAAGAGCACAAGGCTGTAGCTTATTTCAAAACCATGAGACAGCAACTTGCTTTCTCAAAGGTTTTTGAATTAGATAGTGAATTGTTAAGTCCTGAAGCTTTTTAAAAATCTTACTGTGGAAGGGAAACTGGTTTTGAAAAGTCATGGTATCAAAACACTTCTTTAGTTGATCAGCATTTCTGTCAAATATGAAATACACATATATTTCTGGAAATTCTATTTCATGAATTCTGAATTATCAACTTCAAAAGTCAAATATTAATTCTAAAAATGTAGTAGTGTTTAATTTTCCCTTTTCTATTGAAAGCTACAAGAAACCTGAAATAATTATTTTCCCCACCTCCCTCTTTTAATACAAAATTCATGTACAGATCACAACCTGCTATAGGACCTTGACTCTGTCACAGAGAATAGAGCAATAGGAGGTGACCATCCTTCATCGCTGCCCAGCAATCTTTGTCAAGCTGCAGCAAGGGTACACTTTTCAGTTGGAGTACTTGATAGGGGTATTCTGTACTGGGCATTGAGTAGATTTTAGCAAAATACATGTGCAGCCCATGTGCTTTTAATCTAAGCATTGCTTTCTTGCAGCTTTTTCAGGCTTGCTGCTGGATTGGATTTTGCAAGCTAAAAATTACGAGGGGCCTAAATGTCTTATCTCCTATTGCTGATACCCCAGGCTGTGGCTTGACAAAGGTTGCCGGGCAGCGATGAAGGATGGTCACCTCCAGAGATCTGTTCTGCGTGACAGAGTCAAGGTCCTACAGCAGGTTGTGATCTGTACATGAATTTTGTATTACACTGAATTTAAGCATTAGTTTATATTCCTTCTCCTGCCGTTAGTCCAAAGTTTCCGTTCAGAAAAGATTGGAAGAATCTCATGGGAAAAAGCAAGCCAGCAAAAGGAACCGCCCCAAACTGGAAATTCTAAAGTAACTGTGAAACATATTCCCAGACAACTTCTGGAAGTAGGGAGCTTTGTAGATATTGTTAATGGAGCAAGTCTGTAGTTCACAGTGTTATTATTTTATAGGTTTGAAACCTCCAAGGAAAGTTGAGACATTTAACGGAAAAATTAAGCTAGAAGATATACTGATACAACAAGAAAAAAAAGTTGCTAAAATGTTAGGAAAAAATTGGGAAGCTGTACAAAACAGTTTAACAACATGTAGCAGCCTCTTTAGCAAAACCAGGAAGATCCAATAGCATCAACGTGTGTACCTACAGCAAATTTAAGAACAGGGCTACAGAAACAAAGCTGAGTTACAAAAACTCAGACTCCTATGGCAGTTTCAGCAGAGAAATGTTTCAATCCTTGTTGAAATCTTTCCTCTTCCTGTTTATGATCATATGATAGAGATGTCTTACCTCTTTTGGATAAGTGAGGCAGAGGAAAGGAAGACAATTTTATTTGTACCGCTGCTTCCTTTGGAAAGACACAAGGAAATTCTTGCCATGTTTCCTGTGAAGTCTAAGTGGTCAAACTCCTTAATTTGCTATAAAGATACTTTTCATAGGCCTTAAAATTGCCTAATACAAACTAAACAACTGATTAAAGGGATCTTTGTTTTGCTGCAAGCCAGGCTGCAAATGAAATGACTTCTTGTTTTGAAAACTAGTTTTATAATGTATTTCTGTGTCTGTATGTCTAACTCAGAGAAATTCTACATTGCACTTAAATTTATGGCATTTAGAAGAGAAGGCTCTGGGAAGACCTGATAGCAGCCTTCCAGTATTTAGAGGGGGTCTACAGGAAGGATGGGAAGGGACTCTTTATCAGAGAGCCTAGAGATAAGATGAGCTGTAATGACTTTAAACTGAAAGAGGTAGATTTAAATCAGATATTACGAAGAAGTTCTTTTCTCTGAGAGTGGTGAGACACTGGAACAGGTTGCTCCGAGAGGTTGTGGATGCCCCATTCCTGGCAGTGTTCAGGCCAGGTTGGACGGGGCTTTGAGCAACCTGGTCTAGTGGAAGGTGTTTCTGTCTACGGCAGGGGGATTGGTCCCTTCCAAACCAAACTGTTCTGTGATTCTATGATTCTTATTCATGGTTACCAACCTGTTTGTGATGAGACACAGGTAAGGACTAGGTAAAAAACTCTTAATTCTATGTTGTATCAGAGTTGTTGTCTAACAAAAAAACCCATCCAGATATCAAACTTATAAATCACCCAACCAATTAACCAAAAAAGAATTAAAAACCAAGGAGGAATATCTTTGCTATTTCTACAGCACGATGGCTGGGGAAATGTAGAGCAATCATTTCAAAGAAAGATAATTATATCTATCACCTCATAGTAACTGTTTGGCCTTCTAGTAAGTTTCAGTTACTGTGCAGTGATTCCTGGACCACAACCACAGTTCTGCTTATTTTCAAGTAGACAAGGTCAGCTTAGCCATATCTCCTCAAACAATACATTAATTCATAATCATATTATGCTCACTTCTTTTTATAATGTACAAGTACAGTGTACTTTCTGTCAGGAGCTGACAAAACAATCAGGAATCCAGTCATCCTTTCAGCAGAGCTAGAGTCAATTTTCATTTAATTTTTCCTTTAGAAATTTCCCGTGTAAATAGGCAAATGAAAGAAAATGAGATTGTGTGGGTGCATGGGATATTTGGCCACATGAAGTGCCATGTTCTAGCAACACTGCTAATTTAGCAGCACTGCAGTCTAGCCTTGAGAGTGTTTGTGCTTTGTGACGCTGAACTGTGGAACAGGCAAAAACACTGTATGAACACAGGTACAAGGCTAGGATGTGCTTTAGGTGCTAATGAAAACTTAACAAAGCTCCCAAGTCCTCAGTTTGTCTTGGATGTGCTATAGTGCAAACTGTAGAAGAAACAAGAGTTAGCTGAGCCACCTTGTATACTGGAATCAGTCCTTTTGCAGTCCAGTTTACCTTTACAGGCTAGTTTACCCTGCTTGTCATATGAAGCTCTGTGCAATCACTGCTAGATGTTCCTGGTGCAAACTCACCTGTTTAGGTACAATTTATGTACCTGTACTACTATCTGAAGTACCCACATCTCAGGTTCTGGGACTGGCTCCACAAGACTTAGTGTTGCCTTAGCCCAGAGCCATGACAAAGATGCCTCAGAAGTATTTTTGAAAATGTGACTATATTTTTTCAATTTAGAATATTTTAGAGGGTTGTGAAGGTATTTTTCCAAATTGAGGAACATTTCTGAAACAGATATATTCCTTCTGGACCAATCAAACCTGAATATATTTTTAAGCCTTTTTTCAAAGGACGTAAAAAACAATTTACCTATCTTTGGCTTCACCCAGTTGTCTTCGACCTGGTTGTCACTTCAGCACCAGAATTTACACTTATCTCTTTCCTTGTCCTTAAAAACTGGAGAACTGAGGACAAAGGATTCCAGAAAGGTGGCCATTCTTTATAAACATCTGAACAAAAGAGTATCAGCAGCACAGAAATTTTAACACGCCTTTCTTATGCTGTCTCTTCTTCATACTTTGTCACTTTAAAATCAGCAGGAAAAGAGAGAGCAATTCTATCTAGCATGCTTTGGCTCAAAATGCTAATAAAAATCAAAGAAAAAATGTAAGTAAAATAGTCAGTGGAGAAACATTAAATGAAATTTGTCATTGTGTGATGCTTTCCAAATTATACCAACACAGTAGGGGATTTTATGCCTCCAAATTATTGCTATGTGAAGGAAAAGGCTTTTATTTCGGATTCCTAAGGTGTATAGCAGATGGTACTGAACTGAAACGGTGAATGATATTCACAGCAGAAAGAAAAAACTCTTAAGATTGTATTTACAGATTGTACAGAAGTGAAAATGTATCCTAGTAATTCAGTAGAAGATGTAGGAATATAGCAACAGGCTCAGGTATTAGGAAAAAAAGTAGATTAGAAGGGCATGTTGATGTACACATATTAACTAGTGTTTCATTGATTTCAAGCCCATCTGGAATATGCCTTCTAGCAAATGTCAAAAGCAAGGAGATTGCTGTGCTTGTTAATTATAGGACTGGCTACCCTTAAACTTTCCACCCTACTGATGTCGCATGAACAGGCATTCTGCAGTTATTAAAATCAGTGCTTTCTGTTTGGTGTCATCTATGGCTATCAATAAAAAAAAATAAAAAAAATTACTGGTGAATGAACTATTTAGCTTTTAGTTTATCTATGTTTAAGTTGAACTGTAGCAACTAAAAATAAATAAATACGTGAAGTAACAGCAGGATTGTGCCCAGCAGTGCTGCAGCTGTGTAAATTGTCTAATAGACATATATTTAAACTCCTAATCTCTCTTAAAAATACCAGGACAGTCTTAAACTTGACTTCCATACTGTCCTGGGTTCAGCTATAGCAGTCATTTTTCTCCTGCTTAGTAGCTGGTGCAGTGCTGTGTTTTTTAACTTTCAGCCTGGGAACAACGCTGATAACACCAATGTTTTTAGTTGTTGCTAAGTAATGTTTATTCCAACCAAGGACTTTCTCAGTCTCATGCTTTGCCAGGGAGGAGGGGAAGCCGGGAGGAAGCAGAGACAGGACACCTGACCCAAACTAGCCAAAGGGGTATTCCATACCACAGCACGTCATGCCCAGTATATAAACCGGGGGGAGTTACCCGGAAGGCCCAGATCACTGCTCGGGTCAGGCTGGGTATCGGTCGGCGGGTGGTGAGCAATTGTATCCTCTCCCCTTGTTATTTCACTAATCGTTATTATCATTGGTGGTAGCAGTAGTGGTTTTGTGTTATACCTTAGTTGCGGGACTGCTCTTATCTCAACCCGTGGGAGTTACATTCTTCCCATTCTCCTCCCCATTCCTCCGGGAGCGGGGGGAGGAAGAAGGGGGAGGGGGGGGGGAGTGAGCGAGCGGCTGTGTGGTTCTGAGTTACCGGCTGGGCTCAAACCACGACAGTTCTTTTTGGTGCCCAACGTGGGGCATGAAAGGTTGAGATAACGACAGATCTGACCAGAGTGTGTTTAATCATATTTGTGATAAGCATTCATTGTTACTACTTGTCACAATGGTGATTATTTGGCTCTCAGACGTGTTGCGCTTGATCTCAGAGTTTCAGCATGTTGTACCTTACTTACAGCCACTATTTGCTGTTTTAGTGTTTATCGGCTGGGGGCCCTGGGCTAAGGTTCTTGTTTCACTGTACTTCATGGTAGTGACTTGTAATACAATAGACTCATTCATCATGAAACTGGTCTGGTTTGTGCTTCCAGCGTGGCCATCACCACTACACATTGGGAGGTATATAATGAAATATTTTAGCAATTGCATATCTTTTTTTTTTCTCCTCGGGGGGTAAACTTACGAAGGAAGCATTCTCTTTCACCCCCCGTTCCCCCACCAGCCTATTTGCAACAGCAATTGAGAGTTCTGAAGGTTTTAGATGGCCTTTGAGTACCCTTGAAACCTGCCTGCTGATTGTGCTGGGGATCAGCATGTTGGCACACATACGGAGTGTGTTTTACCCACGGCCATCCCGTCCTAGGAACATCCTATTTCGTTTAATGTCAAAAATTCAGCAGTATCAGGTTCGAATCTGGTCTAGGGTTAGACGACGATATAGGAGGACCACCAGGAGATTTTCCCTGAGGCTGGACAGTTATGAGTGGCAGGGTGTGTGGGATAGTATGGGCAAGTACCTAGGCCAGTGGGCCCCTCCAGTGCTTTGGAACTTCACCACTGAGCAAGTGCAACATCCGGAAAAACTAGTAAAACACTTAAACGAGGTGTGCTGTCGTCCTGGTTATACCAGAGAGGGACAGATTTTGGCAACGTGCTGGGGCTTGGCCTATGCCTTCAGAGCCCTGCTCAACACTATCCAGCACCTTCAAAGGGAAAAAAATGTCTCTGGATCTGATGGCAAAGCAACAGACAACGCAGCTATGCCAACTACAAGCACAGCAGCTACTCAGACCCTGACCACAACAGTCAACACAGCTACTCCAAGTACAGCATCTACATCCACCCCAGTGACAAGCACAACAGCTACTCAAACCCTGACCACAACAGACAACGCAACTACTCCAACTTCAAATACAGCAGTTACACCAACCCCAGTGACAAGCACAACAGCTACTCAAACCCCGACAGCAACAGACAATGTGGCTACTCCAAGCACCGCAGCCACACCAACCCCAGTGACAAGCACAGTAGCTACTCAAACCCCGACAGCAACAGACAATATAGCTACTCCAAGCACCACAGCTACACCAACCCCAGTGACATGCACAGTGGCTATTCAAACCCCGACAGCAACAGACAATATGGCTACTCCAAGCACTGCAGCTACACCAACCCCAGTGACAAGCACAGTAGCTACTCAAACCCCGACAGCAACAGATAATGCAGCTGTTGGTGTTACTCAACTCCCAAGCACAACAGCTGCACCAACCCCAGCAATAGACATTGCAACCACTCCAATCCTAGTGGCAGACACTGCAGCCACTCCAACCACAGTGACAAACACTGCAGCTAAACCAAATGGCCAGTTTGGGACAATGTCTGTTGCCCCTGTAAGCAAAAGCAGACGAAAGGCACAAAGAGCAACCCGCGAAGCGAAGAAAGATGAAGACCCAGTGCCATTACTATATGCAACAGCACCTGAACAAGAGTTACTACTACGTGGGTCAGAGGAAGAGGAAGAAGAAGAAGAGGTCACTTCTCGACCCCGGACCTCAACCGAACTACGGAATATGCAAAAAGATTTCACCCGTCTTCCAGGGGAGCACATTGTCACCTGGTTGCTCCGGTGCTGGGACAATGGGGCCGACGGTCATGAACTAGAAGGTAGGGAAGCCAAGCAGCTGGGATCACTTGCTAAGGAAGGAGGAATTGACAAAGCGATTGCAAGAGAGAAGCGAGCCCTCAGTCTTTGGAGGCAGCTCCTGGCAGCTGTGAAGGAAAGGTTTCCCTACAAAGACGATATTACGAATCGCTCAGCCAACTGGACCACGATAGAGAAAGGCATCCAGTCCCTGAGGGAATCAGCCATTATAGAGATGATCTATTGTAGGCCGGATTCCAGGAACACATCCGTAGACCCAGATGAAGTCGAATGTACATGACCCATGTGGCGGAAACTTACACGGAGTGCGCCATCATCATATGCCCACACATTGGCATCAATGACCTGGAATGACGGAGTATCACCAACAGTGGATTTCCTGATTCGTCAACTCCGAGAGTTCGAAGACAATCTCACCCCTTCCATCATTTCAGCTGTGGAAAAACTGTCCCAGGAGTTCAAACAATTGAGAGACGATTTATCCGATCTATCCAGCTCTCCACGCGTACCAACCCATGTCTCAGCTATCAACAGAAGGCGCCCTACTGCTCGAGAAAGAAAATATAGGAGGTACACGCCACGGGCCACCCTATGGTTTTACCTGCGGGATCATGGAGAAGACATGAGAAAGTGGGATGGAAAACCTACTTCAGCTCTGGAGCAACGGGTGCGTGAACTGAAGAGGAGAACAATGGTCAAGGATGATCCTCCCAGGAAAGCTGCTGCTCCAGTCTCTGGCGAGCAGTTTCCCAGATGGAGCGAAAGAGCTGATTTTACTCCAGCTCCTGTGATAAGGAATACTAATCCCTTTCTACAAGACAGAAGTGGAGAATTTTGTGATCACTATTAGAGGGGCCCTGCCTCCAGCCAGGTGGAGGAGAGGGATAATCGGGTTTACTGGACTGTGTGGATCAGATGGCCTGGCACATCAGTCCCACAGAAGTATAAGGCTCTAGTAGATACCGGTGCACAGTGTACTCTGATGCCATCAAGGTATCAAGGGGTGAAACCCATTTCTATTTCTGGAGTGACAGGAGGATCCCAAGCGTTAACTATGCTGGAAGCTGAAATCAGCCTGACTGGGAGGAAGTGGCAAAAGCACCCCATTGTAACTGGTCCAGGGACTCCATGCATCCTTGGCATAGACTATCTCAGGAGAGGGTATTTCAAAGACCCAAAAGGGTATAGATGGGCCTTTGGTATCGCTGCCTTGGAGACAGAGGAAATTAAGCAGCTGTCCACCTTACCCGGTCTCTCAGAGGATCCTTCTGTTGTGGGGTTGCTGAAGGTCGAAGAACAACAAGTGCCAATTGCAACCACAACAGTGCACCGGCGGCAATATCGCACCAACCGAGACTCCTTGATTCCCATCCATAAGCTGATTCGCAGACTGGAGAGCCAAGGAGTGATCAGCAGGACCCGCTCACCCTTTAATAGCCCCATATGGCCAGTGCAAAAGTCTAATGGAGAGTGGAGATTAACAGTAGACTATCGTGGCCTGAACGAAGTCACACCACCATTGAGTGCTGCCGTACTGGACATGTTAGAACTTCAGTATGAACTGGAGTCAAAGGCAGCCAAGTGGTATGCCACAATTGACATTGCCAATGCATTTTTCTCAATCCCTTTGGCAGCAGAATGCAGGCCACAGTTTGCTTTCACTTGGAGGGGCGTCCAGTACACTTGGAACCGACTGCCCCAGGGGTGGAAACACAGCCCTACCATCTGCCATGGGTTGATCCAGACTGCACTGGAACAGGGGCAAGCTCCAGAACACCTGCAATACATTGATGACATCATCGTGTGGGGTGATACAGCGGAAGAAGTTTTTGAGAAAGGGAGGAAAATAATCCAAATCCTGCTGAAGGCCGGTTTTGCCATAAAACGGAATAAGGTCAAGGGACCTGCACAGGAGATTCAATTTTTGGGAATAAAATGGCAAGATGGACGCCGCCAGATCCCCACAGACGTGATCAACAAGATAACAGCAATGTCTCCACCAACTAACAAGAAAGAAACACAAGCTTTCTTAGGTGTTGTGGGGTTCTGGAGAATGCACATCCCAAATTACAGTCTGATTGTAAGCCCTTTCTACCACGTGTCCCGGAAGAAGAATGATTTCAAATGGGGCCCTGAGCAACAACAAGCCTTTGAACAAATTAAATGAGAAATAGTTCATGCAGTAGCCCTTGGACCAGTCCGGGCCGGGCCAGGTGTGAAAAATGTGCTCTATACCGCAGCTGGGGAGAATGGTCCTACCTGGAGCCTCTGGCAGAAAGCTCCAGGGGAGACTCGAGGTCGACCCCTTGGCTTTTGGAGTCGGGGATATAAAGGATCCGAGGCCAGCTACACTCCCACTGAAAAAGAGATACTGGCAGCCTATGAAGGGGTTCGAGCTGCCTCAGAAGTGATTGGAACTGAAGCGCAGCTCCTCCTGGCACCCCGGTTGCCTGTGCTGGGCTGGATGTTCAAAGGCAGGGTCTCCTCTACACATCATGCAACTGATGCTACATGGAGTAAGTGGGCCGCACTAATTACACAACGAGCTCGAATAGGAAATCCCAGTCGTCCAGGAATTCTAGAAGTCATCATGGACCGGCCAGAGGGCAAAGATTTTGGGATGTCACCAGAAGAGGAGGTGACGCGTGCTGAAGAGGCCCCACCATATAATGAACTGTCAGAGAGTGAAAAGCAATATGCCTTGTTTACTGATGGGTCCTGCCGTATTGTGGGAAAGCATCGGAGATGGAAGGCAGCTGTGTGGAGTCCCCTGCCACAAGTTGCAGAAACTGCTGAGGGAGAGGGTGAATCGAGTCAATTTGCAGAGGTGAAAGCCATCCAGCTGGCCTTGGACATTGCTGAACGAGAAAAATGGCCAGTACTTTATCTCTATACTGACTCATGGATGGTGGCAAATGCCCTGTGGGGGTGGTTGCAGCAATGGAAGCAGAGCAACTGGCAACGCAGAAGTAAACCCATCTGGGCTGCTGCATTGTGGCAAGATATCGCTGCTCGGGTGCAGAACCTGGTGGTGAAGGTACGCCACGTAGATGCTCATGTACCCAAGAGTCGGGCCACTGAGGAACACCAGAATAACCAGCAAGTGGATAAAGCTGCTGAGATTAAAGTGGCTCAGATGGACTTGGATTGGCAACATAAGGGTGAATTATTTTTAGCCCGGTGGGCCCATGACACCTCAGGCCATCAAGGCAGAGATGCAACATATAGATGGGCTCGTGATCGAGGGGTGGACTTAACGATGGACACTATTGCCCAGGTTATTCACGAATGTGAAACATGTGCTGCAATTAAGCAAGCCAAGCGGTTAAAGCCTCTCTGGTATGGAGGATGATGGCTGAAGTACAAGTATGGGGAGGCCTGGCAGATTGACTATATCACACTCCCACCAACCCGCCAGGGCAAGCGCTATGTGCTTACCACGGTGGAAGCAACCACCGGCTGGCTGGAAACATACGCTGTGTCCCATGCCACTGCCCGGAACACTATCCTGGGCCTTGAGAAACAAGTCTTGTGGCGACACGGCACCCCAGAGAGAATTGAGTCAGACAATGGGACTCATTTCCGGAACAACCTCATAGACACTTGGGCCAAAGAGCATGGCATTGAGTGGGTATACCACATCCCCTACCATGCACCAGCCTCTGGGAAAATCGAACGGTACAATGGGCTGTTAAAAACTACACTGAGAGCAATGGGTGGTGGGACTTTCAAACACTGGGATACACATTTACCAAAAGCCACCTGGTTGGTCAACACTAGGGGATCTGCCAACAGGGCTGGCCCAGCCCAATCAGAACTTTTACGTACCGTAGAGGGGGATCAAGTTCCTGTGGTGCACATAAAGAATTTGTTGGGGAAGACAGTCTGGGTTATTCCTGCTTCAGGTAAAGGCAAACCCACTCGTGGGGTTGCTTTTGCTCAGGGACCTGGATATACTTGGTGGGTAATGCGGGAAGATGGGGAAGTCCGATGTGTACCTCAAGGGGATTTGATTTTGGGGGAAAACAGCCAATGAACTCAATTGTACGCTGTTGCCTGCTCTATAACACTTTTATAGCCCACCAGCTAGATATCTTCAGGTCACCAGCCATTGACCCTGACTTCCCTCCGATCATCACCTCAACAAAGAATGAATTTTGAGGAAACCAGACGAGCTCAGCAGTGACCAGATGAGTTTGGCGGTATCATCAGCAGGCAACAACCCAACACTACATACCGTCCCTCCTGCCCTGAAAGACTATTACAAGAGATGGAGCCTGACATCATGGACTGGATGAGTTCAGCAATTTTACAGGGATTGGTCCATGGACTAGGGAACGATATCTTTCTCTGTGTGTGGGTGTGGGTGTATATATATGTGTATATATGGGACAGGGGTGATGGTGTGCTGAGAGATGTGGGATCTGAGCATGACGTGAATGGTATGGAATAAGGGGTGGATACTGTCCTGGGTTCAGCTATAGCAGTCATTTTTCTCCTGCTTAGTAGCTGGTGCAGTGCTGTGTTTTTTAACTTTCAGCCTGGGAACAACGCTGATAACACCGATGTTTTTAGTTGTTGCTAAGTAATGTTTATTCCAACCAAGGACTTTCTCAGTCTCATGCTTTGCCAGGGAGGAGGGGAAGCCGGGAGGAAGCAGAGGCAGGACACCTGACCCAAACTAGCCAAAGGGGTATTCCATACCACAGCACGTCATGCCCAGTATATAAACCGGGGGGAGTTGCCCGGAAGGCCCAGATCACTGCTCGGGTCGGGCTGGGTATCGGTCGGCGGGTGGTGAGCAATTGTATCCTCTCCCCTTGTTATTTCACTAATCGTTATTATCATTGGTGGTAGCAGTAGTGGTTTTGTGTTATACCTTAGTTGCGGGACTGCTCTTATCTCAACCCGTGGGAGTTACATTCTTCCCATTCTCCTCCCCATCCCTCCGGGAGCGGGGGGAGGAAGAAGGGGGGGGGGGGGGAGTGAGCGAGCGGCTGTGTGGTTCTGAGTTACCGGCTGGGCTCAAACCACTACACATAGGCTTTCACTCACCAGCTGTTGCTAAAACACTCTGTAAATTCACTTTAAAAGTAATAATACAGAGATAATTATTTTTTCAAATATCATTGTCTCATTTGTGATAAACTACTTTGAAAACTTTAGTTTCCATTCTCCTCTTCACCCATCTTGCTGATGGACATTCAAATACACGTATGAAGGATTTGCAGCAGAGGACTTCATGTTTGCTGAGCAAGTTTCTTGGCATAAGTTACAGGAGCAAAACTGCTGTCCATGATGACTCACACTTATTGGTATTCTAGCACTAGAAAAGCAATGTTACAGTTCGAGGGCCAAAAAACTGACTCTGTAGCATTGAATCCAAAAAAGTTGGTTAGCTTTTCACTGGCACACTAGGAGCTGCACCAGGTAGCTGTATTTTTACAAAACTTAAACAACTATTATTTCACTCGGGTTCTTTCTTTCTAAGGATTTCCATGTTATAGTCGGTCAGTTTCTCCATTAGCGAAACTGAAGTATGGTTTGTGAGTCTGGGGATCCCATTTCTTAAGTAGGATCATGACTGTCAAAACGTGTTCAGAGAAATCATCTGGATAAAACTCTTTATGCTCTTGTGATGACAGATACAGATATACTGTTCAATTATCTTTCATCTGTATTTTTTATACTTGGCAAGAGTTTGCATTGCTAGCCATTAAACCACAGGGCATTAAATGGGTTAAGATGTTTTGCAGGATGTATTCTAAGATGCTACTGGAATTGTGAGTGAGTCTATAAATGCTTTTATAGGTCATGTAAATATTTATGAGGCAAGTATGATGATCATCCTTGGTAAATGTGGCCCGGGTTAGCAGGGGGTGCAGATGTTCAATAAAAGATTCTACTTCTATGTAAGATTTTCTACCAGCAGTGAATTGTTTCTGGAAACTAGAGAATTACAGATTTTCATTTCCCTGCAGACACCTTTTATATGTCTAGTGAAGGTGGAATCATGTAATACTTGCCTCTTATGGCACATGCAGGCCTTCCATGATGTAGCGTTGGGATGAAGACGTGCCACTCTACCTTGTAGAAGAGGAAGCTGTCTTTAGTCAGTCTCTTTCTTTACCTTAATCTCCTCCAACCCCAACCAAAATGTCATTAAAAGTAGGCTACCCAAGTGACGTATATTTGTTTCCTCTGGTGGGCTGAGTTGGTACAAGGTTGTTGGATATCTTGTATTGAACCCTGCAATAAAACAACTTCCTAACCCAGCTGGTTAGTGAGCCAACTAGGGGAGCCAATTGGCTAAATTTGCTGTCCGCAAACAGAAGGACTGGCGGGTAATGTGATTGTTGGAGACCGTCTTGGGCAAAGACATCAGGAAATGATAGAATTTTGAATCCTTGGAGAAGTCAGGAAGAAGACCAGCAAAACCTCCACTTTAGACTTCCAAAGGGCTGACTTTGGTTAAGAGAATCCCTTGGGATACATTAAGAAAGGACAAAGGGGTGCAGGAAGGCTGGGCGCTCTTCAAGCCTCCTGCTTCTCTCCCTGGCTTGGTGGTGCTGTGGGTCCTGCTGGTGTCTGTCCTAGGGCCATGGGTAGAAGGAGGATACTAGGGTCAGCAGTGGTGAAGACTCCCAGAGAATTCCTCCACTTTCCCGACAATCTCCTGCAGGTATCCTGGGCTAACCTGGTGGTGCCTGATGGAGAGTACAGGGGCTCGGGGTTTGGAGTGTACCAGCTCTTCCCCTAGGGCCTCCCAACAGCTCTTCAGAGTCAGTCCCAGGCACCTCACCTGACTTGGCTTCAGCTTGGAGGTGCTGACATGAGGGCTTCTCCTACTGACCTCTGTCTCTCCAGTCTTTCCTCCCTCCCTCCCTGCAGTCCATCTCTAAGGGGATGCAGAGAGGGGGTCTGATGTGTCCTTCTACACGTGCCAAGTACTATTTTGCCGTTCCCCAGAAAGGCAAATGCTGCCCAGCTCCAGGCCTGCGTCTCTGAAGATTGTGCCAGAACAGATGTTTGATTTCAGAGTGGATAAAACCTGATAGCAATTTACAGAAAGTTTAGTAAGGGTGCTGAGTCAGGAATCTGACAGGTATCTCAAATCCTCACTGAATTTAAAATAAACAAACCCAACACCAAATACCTGCTTTCAGTGATTTCCGTGTGTGTGTGAGAGGTTGCACATCCCCCCCCACCACTATGTGCATACATTGATACACGCAAAAACCATGCCCATACATGTTATCAATGTGTGTATACATATACACAAAATCCCCACATGCACAGACATATGTTTATTTAAAAAAAATAGATCTATATAAGCTTTGAAATTTTTGACTGGAACTGGAAATAAAATTCCTTATATTGTAAATAAATTCCTGATTTAATATTACAGAAAACCTTGTAAGCGATTAAAGCTCTAGCCTATCCAGCTGCTCACCCTGATGTTGTACTATACTTCATATAAAAAAACCCAAGCTGTTACGTTTACTTTAGAGAAGGCTGGCAAGAGTAACTTTGATATTTACAGCTCCATAAGGTGAAGCACTATCCAACTCTCCATAATGCCAAAATTACCAGACTAGCTCTGCTGACTGCGGCTTTGCTGACTAATACAATCATAGGTGGCACATTTGATAATGCAACGTTGAAGTCTCAAAAATGATTAAGAATGAGAGTGAAGAAACTGGTCAGGAAACAGTATTTTCATTCTTTCCCCTTGTCTTCACGACACCAAACACTGCAAAAAAATTTCATTGGGAAATTTAATGCAGAAATACCTGTCATTTATCTGCTGTGGACATGATGTAAAGCCACCGGAGGCTTTCTCTGTAAATACTTATCATGAGTCTAATCATGTGGCCCAAAGTTAAACAGCAGTGTTCCGAAATAGCTGTCTAGAGCAAATGTCAAGCTGATTCACAAGTGGGTTCTGTCTGCTGCTGTTGCAGTCGCTTCTTTTTCTGAAGCTCAAGATTTTTGTCCTGCATGTTAAAATATGTAGTGGAAAAGATAGTCTCTAACCAAAAGAGCTTGCAGTACAAATTGAATTTCTGTCAGCAACAGCGTTAGCTGTAAGGTAAATGTAACCAATAAATGAAGCTGGCTTTATTAAACTGTTGCATGATTGAAATAGCTCACTGCAGCCCAGCCACGAGACCCATTCTTTTAACACCCTGGCTGGCATCGAAATCAGTGTTGGGAGGGTACAAAGCACTCTTTTCTTAC